>NW_007248084.1:234535-246939 GCF_000164805.1 Carlito syrichta | reverse complement strand
TGGGAGCACCTGGAGGGCAGCGGGACGGACGCTGGGCGGAGGCGCGTCGCGGGCTCCTTCTCGGCCGAGCCTAGCCTCCCTCCCCTGGGCCCGCGCGCCCGCCCGCGCGGCGCAGCCTCCTTCCAGGGCGTGAGCTGGCCGGCGTGCGGGCTCTTCCTCCGGTGCTCGCCTCGCGGAGTGCCAAGTGGGGGGCACGGCTGGCCAAGCGGTGGTTCCAAAACCCCCGCCGCGTCCCACGCATCCGGGTCGTTGCCTCGCCGCTCGGGCAATTCTCATATTACCGGCTATTTTGAGATGCTGTGGAGTCTCTCTTGAGCTGCCTCATTCTCTCTTCCAGGACACTTGCAATAACAGTCCTGCTGTTCTCAAAAAGCAATAAAAACGAGCTCTCGGGTTTGGCAGCGGTCTTCGCTCCGGCAGAGCTGAGTGAACAAGATCTTTGACATCAGCTCCCGGGCTTGAGGAGCATGCCAAGGGCAGCGTCCTCACCCTGGAGTCCCGGAGGCTTTGCGTAACAACCGCGGGGGGCCGAGGGAAGGGCCTTCCTGGGCGGCCACCAGGTGGTGGGATCCTGGAAAGGCCCCAGGGACGGTGGGAGGGAGGGACAGCCCCACCCGGCCGTGCACGGGGTGCCCCGCCCCCTTCCCTGCTACTCTCCCTACTGTTTTCAAAAGGGAAAAGTGAGCCGCATTAAGTAGGTCTGAATTACATAACAGGATTCCTTTAAGACCACATCAGCCTTCGGTTATATAACACGAAGAGTGGACAGCAGTTGAGAGACTGGGGGGGAATTCTGCAGTAGCAAGGAAGCAATTACTTTTAGTGTTCATTTTTTTTTTCTTTTTCTTTTTTTGGGGGGGGGCTTGGAGTCTCACTCTGTTGCCCAGGCTGGAGTGCAGTGGAGCGCTCACAGCCACCACAGCCTCGACCTGCTGGGCTCAGGAGATCCTTCTGCCTCAGCCTTCCAAGTAACTGGAACTACAGGCACGCACCACCATGCCCGCCTAATATTTTGATTTATTGTAGCGATGAGGTCTCACCGAGTTGCCCAGGCTGGTCTCGAACCTGTGAGCTCAGCCAATCTTCTTACCTCTGCCTCCCAAAGTGCTGGGATTATAAGAGTGAGCCACCGCGGCCGACTTAGTGTTCATTTTCAAATGCTTTCGTGTAGCCCCAGATCTGAGAGGCCTTTCATATGTTTACTCATCCCAAAGAAGTCACCTGGAGGTCTAGCAGGGAGAGACATTGGTTTATTACCCTTGGTGTATTACACTTACGGGAAGGACACTGATGGCAGCGGGTCAGTGATGATGGAAGATTCTGCACTTCAAGACAGCACAGCAAATAGCTTTATAATCGAGCAAGTTAATTCAAATTCCTATACAGTGTTTACAATCACATAGATTACGAGTGACAACTACACTGTCTTTGGGTTGCTTGGTTACCTGCATCCCGTGACTCCTTAACCCCATGACTTGTTACAGGGAATATGCCCGTCCTGCAGAGACCAGCCTTGGCCAAGGGCTGCTCCCTGGGCGAGGGGCAGAAAGAAGCCAGATGTAGGGGAAAGAGGCAATGTCCTGCCACCTCCACATGTTTGAAACTCAGAGGTGAAAATGAGAGGAAGAGCCGGGCTCGGTGGCTCAGCCTATAATCCCGCGCCTTTGGGAGGCTGAGGTGAGTGGATTGCCTGAGACCGTGGGTTCGAGACCCGCCTGGGCAGCGAGACCTCATCTCTACAATAAATCAAAAAATCAGCCGGGCGTGGTAGCGCACGCCTGTAATTCCGGCTACTCGGAAGGCTGAGGCGGAAGGATCGCCGGAGCCCAGCAGGTCGAGGCTGCGGTGTCCGGGAGCGGCCACTGCACTCCAGTCTGGGCGAGCGAGTGAGACTCCAACTCAAAAAAAAAAAAGAAAAGAAAATGAGAGGAACACAGCAATTGTGGATTTTTTTCCTCCGAGTGACTGATTATCATAGTGACCACTCATTCTTTCAGGCAGTTCCCAGCTGCTGTTTGAGCAACTTCAGTATGGCTGTCTCACTCTGGGTGCTAGAGGTGAGGCATACTGGCGCACAGCCCTTGCCCTCAAGAAATCCACAGCTCACGGGGGGAAAAAGAGCCTCAGACAAAATGTAGAACACAGTGTGGTAAGAGATCCCTAAAAAGAGTCTACAGGAGGGAGCCACTAATCCCAGGGGAGGGAGGGAGGTATTCCAGAAGGGCCACCATCGACTTGAACCCAAAAGGTCTGGGCGCAGAAAGAGCCTTTTATGCAAAGGCGGTGGTGGCTGGGGTGGCTGGTGCAGGGGAGTGGGTTGAAGAGGTCTTCAGCGGGGTGCTGTGCTACGGTGCAGTTAAGACATGCTCATGGTAGTCCATTTAGAGATTGTGGACTTTACTACGAAAACTGTGGGTATCTTTGAAAGATAGGGTCATGACGCTTTGTGTTTTAGGAAGATCACACCCATAACTTTGGGGAGGATGGACTGGACAGAGTAAGACTAGAGGCAACATGATCCCTTGGGGGCTCCAGTGACCTAGTCCTGAACTAAAGCAATGGCAGTGAGAACCTTGCAGAAGCGATGGATTCAGGAGGTAGAGATGAGGTCTCACCATGTTGCCCAGGCTGATCTTGAACCTGCAGACACAGGCAGTCCTCTCACCTCGGTCTCCCAAAATGCTGAGATTACAGGCTTGAGCCATCATGTCTGGCTAGAATGTCTTAGAGATTGATTATGCATATCCCCGAGTCGTCATCCTGAATATTACATATTACACTCGACTGTGTTCAAGAAATGATTGTAGCTAATATCTTAATCAGCCCTTGGATCTCAGACATGTATTAACTGTTTTTGTCTTCACCATAATTATTGTCCCTTTTTACAGACGAGAAAGAGAAAACAGGCACAGAGAGGTTATATCACTTGGCCAGTCACAGAGTGAAGATGAGAACCCAGTGTCATCCCTGCACCCTTATCCAGATGGCCCCTGAGCTGTGACATTTAATTGTTGTTGCTTTTCTGTCCTTGGTTATGCTTCAGTCTTGCCACTGTCACTTTTTGCTATCGTCAGCCTACATACAACCAACCAGCCCTATTCTGTGTTCCCCAATCCCCCCTCGCCCTAATAGATAACTTTTTGAGCTGCCATGGGTGGGGGAGTTGGATAAGCACGTTCGGATACACATACTGTGTTTCACAGAAGGGCAAAACCTCTGAGTCAAAGCCTAGGAGAGGCTCCTCCTTGGCCTGAAGAATCCTCTCTTGAGTGAAAGCTTTGTGGCAATTATTTTAGTTGCTCAAGTGTTCTTTTATTTATCTTGTTTCTTAATTCTTGGTTGTTCTCCTGATATAGTTAAGGTTGCTAGAGAAGAACGAAGTGTTACCATATTGCACTAAACCTGGGAACTTTTTTTTTTTTTTTTTTTTTGAGTTGGAATCTCTTTCCGTCACCCAGGCTGGAGTTCAGTGGCACGCTCATGGCCACCGCAGTCTCGACCTGCTGGGTTCAGGAGATCCTTCCGCCTCAGCCTTCCAAGTAGCTGGGACTACAGGCTTATGCCACCACACCTAGCTAATTTTTTCATATATTGTTAGAAAAGAGGTCTCACCAAGTTGCACTGGCTGGTAAACCTGGGAATTTGAAAAACTGATTGTTTTTAAAATGGGGTCTTGATATGTTGCCCAGGGTGGGCTCAAGCGATCTTCCCACCTCAGCCTCCTGAGTAGCTGGAGTTATTAGTGCATACTACTGCTCCTGGCTTAAGATTATTATTATTATTTCTTTTAAGAGACAGGGTCTTGTTTTGTCCCCCAGGCTGGAGTGCAGTGGCACGATCATAGCTCACTGTAATCTTTTTTCTTTTTTCTTTTTTTTTAATATGGAATGCTTCACAAATTTGTGCGTCATCCTTGAGCAGGGGCCATGCTAATCTTCTCTGTATCATTACAATTTTAGTATGTATGCTGCTGAAGCGAGCACCACTGTAAACTTGAACTCCTGGGTTCAAGCAATCTTCTTGCCTTGGCATTGTGAGTAGCTGGGACTACGATTGTGTGCCTCCATGCACAGCTAATTTTTTTTTTAGTTGGAGTCTCACTCCATCGCCTAGGCTAGAGGGCAGTGGCACACTCACAGCCACCTTGACCTGCTGGGCTCCGGCGATCCTTCCGCCTCAGTCTTCCAAGTAGCTGAAACTACAGGCATGCTACTACGCCTGGCTAAGTTTTGATTTTTTATTGTAAGAGATGAGGTCTTGCCAAGTTGCCTGGGGTGGTCTTGAACCCACGGGCTCAGGCAATCCACTTGCCTTGGCCTCCCAAAGAGCTGGGATTACAGGCTGAGCCACCGAGCCTGGCTTTTTTTGGGTTGGAGGTGGGGGTCTTGTGTTGCCCAGGCTGGTCTCAAACTCTTGGCTTCACATGATCCTCCTGCCTTCCTCCCAGAGTGCTGTAATTATATGCATGAGCCACTGCGCTTGGCCCAGATTTATTTAATTTTATTTTTTTTGAGTTGGAGTCTCACTCTTGGTTGCCCAGGCTGGAGTGCAGTGGCACGCTCACAGCCACCGCAGCCTCGATCTGCTGGACTCAGGCAATCCTTCTGCCTCAGCCTTCCAAGTAGCTGGAACTAGAGGCATGTGCCACCATGCTTGGCTGATTTTTAGATTTATTGTAGAGACAAAGTCTCGCCAAGTTGCCCAGGCTTGGTCTCAAACCCTGAGCTCAGGCATTCCTCCCGCCTTGGCCTCCCAAAGTGCTGGGATTACAGGCTTGAGTCACCGTGCCTAGCCTTGCCCAGATTTATTTTGAAGAAATATTTATATCGATTTTTAAAACTCTCTAGCCATGGAGTTTTTTTAGCTGTCATGGTGTATACCCTTAGTGGAGATACATTTTCCCTTACATTTTGGCAGAAGCAGCTTTAAGTTAAACTCTTTTTTGTATGTGAACCATAAAACTCTGTAATGAAATATTAGGTAAGAGGATTTTCACTCTGGATGGTAAGCTTAGGAAACATAAGGAACAGATTTGATGCAAAATACAAATGTGAAGGATACAGAATTCCTGTCCAAATCCTCATGACCAGGACATTCAGAATCCGAGGGGGGGAATTGGGAATAATAGCCCAAGGCCACCGGTAAACTTGTGACAGCCTGTGTCACTAAAATATAGCAGTTGCGACAGTTCACAAAAGAAAGAATACATCATTGGTGTATTTTCTAATATAGTTCCATGCCACAAATCAGCTGGAGAATCGTTTTTTTTTTATTTGTGCAGTTTGAAGTTTGAGCGCATACTCACTGGGGAGATGTTTGTTAAATAATTTAGCTTCTTTTTTTTTTTTTGAGTCAGAGCCTCACTTTTCACGCAAACTCATGGCCACCATAGCCTTGACCTGCTGGGCTCAGGTGATCCTTCCACTTTAGCCTTCCAAGTAGCTGGAACCACAGGTGCGCACCACCATACCTGGCTAATATTTTGTGTGTCTGTCTATCTATCTATCTATTTATCTATCTATCTATCTATCTATCTATCTATCTATCTTAGAGACAAGGTCTCGCCAAGTTGTCGGACTGGTCTCCAACCCCTTGACTCAGGCAATTTTCTCTCCTCAGCTTCCCAAATTGCTGGGGTTACAGTCATGAACCACTATGCCTAGCTATGAAATAATTTAGCTTTGTTGCAGAAAATATGTATACTAAAAAAGGAAAGGGAGAAATACATTTTGGGGACACTATTCATGTTGAGGACTGTGTTTGGTATTTCATATTTATTATCTTATTTTTTCCCCTTCTAAACAGCCTTTATCTGAGGTAAATATTGCTTTCTCCATTTTATAGACAAAGCTCTTTAAGCCCAGAGAGATTATTAACTTACTCAAACCACACAGTGGGGGGTCAGAGTTTATACCCGGGTCTGCCAGGCTTCAGCCCTAGTCAGACAACCCCAAATGGTCCACCTCTTTTCCATTTCCCTCCAGATGTTCCAGGCAAAAGACAGATCTAACACTTTTTTTTTTTTTTTTGAGTTGGAGTCTCCCTCTGTCACCCAGACCGGAGTGCAGTGGCCGCTCCCGGCCACCGCAGCCTCGACCTGCTGGGCTCCGGCGATCCTTCCGCCTCAGCCTTCCGAGTAGCCGGAATTACAGGCGTATGCTACCATGCCTGGCTGATTTTTTGATTTATTGCAGAGATGAGGTCTCGCTGCCCAGGCGGGTCTCAAACCCGCGGGCTCAGGCAATCCGCTCACCTCCCAAAGGCGCGGGATTCCAGGCTGAGCCACCGAGCCCGGCTTGGTCGAACACTTTTAAAGACTCTACTCACACAATGATGTCAGCGACTTCCCCATCGCTCTTCACCGTATGAGTTTTAACAATTCGTTGATCTCTAGTGCTTAGTAATTCTGTCACTTTTACCCCAGCAGGTGTATCAAGAACTTTTATTTTGTCTAGTGAAGGTACCATGCTTCTTACCCCATAACAGCCCTTGAATCCTACCCCCCCCCCAGCCTGCTTATTCATATTTTTATGTGTTTAAGGGTCATACCCTTTTTACCAAAAGCTGTGCAGATGTTTTGTGTGTGTGTGTGTGTGTGTGTGTTTTGAGTTGGAGTCTCTCTGTGTCACCCAGACTGGAGTGCAGTGGCATGCTGGAATCACAGGCATGGGCCACCACGCCCAGCTGATTTTTTTGATTTATTGTAAAGATGAGGTCTTGCCATGTTACTCAGGCTGGTCTCAAACCCCTGAGCTTAGGCAATCCTCTCGTCTCTGCCTCCCAAGTTGCTGGAATTATAGGCGTGAGCCACCACACACAGCTAGAATTTTAATTAAGCAAATTTGCCATCAGGAGGGACTAAAACTTGTTCCTCAGTGTTTTCTTGTGCTCCTGTGGGCCCCTGTCACCTTGGCCTAGGATCAGGTAACTGCTGTCCCACTTACATGCAAGAAATGTCACAAATCACAAAGACTGGTTTAGTATAGCAAAATTGTGTTTACTTTTAAATGTCTGTTTTTAAAAAATTGTAATAGGGAGTATACAAGTACATGAGAAAAAATTATTCCTGATTATTCTCTCCAATAAAAAATGAAATTCATCTTACTAACGAGAGGTTTTAAAATAAAAGGATGAGCCCTAGCTCACCTTTACTTTATAATTATAACGGAATAAACACTCACTGCAGAAAAATTGGAAAATAGAAATATATAAAAAAGGAAATAGCTGGGCACCGTGACTCACACCTGTAATCCCAGCACTTTGGGAGGCTGAGGTGAAGATTGCCCGAGGCCAGGAGTTGAGAGCAGCCTGGGCAACAAAGCAAGACCTCGTCTCTACAAAAAAAATATATTAGCGGGTGGTGGTGCACGCCTGTGGTCCCAGCTACTGGGGAGCTCCTGGGGAGGCTGAGATGTGAGGGTGGTTTGAGCCCAGGAGATTGAGGCTGCAGTGAGCTAGGATTGTGCCACTGCACTCCAGCCTGAGCCACAGAGTGAGACCCTGACTAAAAATAAAAAATAAATGTAAAAAAGGAAATAAAAATTGCTCACAGTTTGCCCTCTACAACATTATGATAATATTTTTATATATTTATTTCCTTCTAGTTTTGTCTCTCTCTTTCTCTACATATCTTTTGTGTCATCAGGATCGTAGTGGACATCTACAATTCATAGCATAGCATCCTTTATTTAATGTTGTAATAGAAGCTTTTCTCCCATTATGATATCCTCATAAAATGCCCATTTAATAGAGTACTGGTATTTAATTAATCCCTTATTATGAGATATTTGGGCACTTTCTTAGTTGGGTTTTTTGTTTTGTTTCATTCTTGTCATTGCTGAGAATCTTAAACATTCAAAGGCAATATTGTGTCATTAGCTATCTTAAATGGTTCCTAATATATTTTTCTTTAACTTTACTGTTTCCTCTTGTTCTCTTTTTTCCCCACTACTGCCAATTCCTTTCTTATAGTATTATGATAATTATTCAAGTTTCACTTATGAGTGAGAACATGTGGTTACTCAGTTTTCTGTTTCTGTGATAGACCACTGAGTATGATAGACTCTAAATCCATCCAAGTTGCTGCGAAGTTCATATGTTTGTCCTTCTTTATGACTGCATAATATTTCATTGCATGTATGTATCCAGTCCAGCTTTGGTGGGCAGCACGGTTGGTTCCATGTTTTTGCTGTTGTGAATAGAACTGCAACAAACATGCGTGTGCAGGTATCTTTTTGGTAGAATGACTTGAGTTCCTCCGGGTATATTCCCAATAAGGGGGTTGCTGGGTCATATGGAAGGTTAATTTCTAGTTCTTTCAGAAACTGCCACACTGTCTTCCAAAGAGGTTGCACTAGTTTGCATTCCCAAAAGCAGTGTAGAAGCATTCCTTTTTCTCTGCATCCTCTCCAGCATCTGTTGTTGTTTGTTTTATTAATGATGGCCATTCTTACTGGGTGGTCTCTCAGTATGGTTTTGATTTGCATTTCTCTGATGATGAGTGAGGCTGAGCACTTTTTCATGTGTCTGTTGGCTGCCCATATGTCTTCTTTTGAGAAGTGTCTATTCATGTCTTTTGCCCACTTTTTAGTGGGGCTGTTTGATTTTTTTCCTTTCAGCATGCTTGAGTTTCTTGTAGATCCTGGATGTTAGGCCTTTGCCAGATACACAGTTGGGAAATATTTTTTTCCCATTCTGTGAGCTGTCTGTTCTCTTTTAATGTTATATCTATCTATCTAAAAAGTTGATATTATTGAAATTATTACAGATTCCATTTTGAATTCTTCTACTTAAACCATCTCATAGGCAACTTTTTACAATCCTACATAATATTCTCAACAATTGCTTTAATGAATGCAAAATATTTCACTAAATTCATGTACTCCAATTCACTGAACCATCTCCATTTCCTATTAAAGTTCTGGATTAATGTTCAACTCCATGTCTATGTAGATTTAGGTGCTCAAGGCAAAATCCCTTTCCCAAAGTCAATGGAACTTGAAAATCAGCATTATTTTGATGGGATATTTGAAATGGTGACTATGTAGGGTGGGGAAATGATGTGAGAATAGCTAAGGATTGGGTTTTGTGTTGTATTAAGTTATTTAATCAAACTGAGTTTTTAAAACATGCACCACTCTCCCCATCAATCCATGATCTGCTAATCTACCATTGATCGAGTCATTCATTCACCTAGGTGCTAGTTACTCATCAGTGAACCACACAGACACAGCCCTTGCTGACGGACCAGCCATGTAAATCCAACAGCAGGCCACAGCAGCAAAGGAAAGTCAGGCAGCAAGGGCTCAGGAAGGCAGGGCGGGGCATGGGGCTGTCATAGTAAACAGGTGGGCAAAGAGTGTGACCAGAGGAGCATTTGGGGCAGACAGGAAGGCGGTGAGCCGCGCCTCCATGCGAAGGAGTGTTGCCTGAAGAGGGGTCAGCGAGTCCAGGGCACTGGGGTTGAGCCCGTGGGGTGTGTGGGAAGGGCAGGGAACTGGGCAGGGGGCTGGAGTGAGGATCGAGGTGGGAGCGGTGGAGGCGAGGCGGGGCCCGGCCTGTGTGGGCGCCCGGTGTGCCCTTCCTCCCGGGCCCCTGTGAAGCCTTGGCTTCTGCTCTCATGAGCTGGAAGCTGTGGAGGGTTTCGAATAGGGATGATATGACCTGGTTGTTTAAGGCTCACCCTGGCTGCCATGTTGAAGAAATGGGGGTGGATGACAGACTCAGGACAGATGCTGGGAGTTGTGCCGGGGGCGGGGGGGGGGAGGCTTTGGTCATCTGAGTGATGAGGGGGTGGCTTGGACCGGGGTGGGGGTGTTGACTGATGTACTAATGGGGTGGCCATCGGATGCTGAGGAAGAAAGTAAAAAATGATCCAAAGTTCTTGGCTGGAGCAGCTGGAGGGATGTAGCTGCCATCAGCAGGCACAGGAAGTGTGCAGGGGGCAGGGGGTGGGTGTGGCTCACCAGGAATTTGGTCTTGAATATGTTAAATTTGAGATGCCTGTCAGACACGCCAACAGAGGGGTCCAATGGTAGATTTGTGCAAGAGTTTGGCATGCAGGGGAGCTCAGGCCAGGGGAGGCTGGAAACCCAGGAGACTAGATCAGGTCACCATGGTGGTGCTGACAGTACTTACACAGCACTGGCGGCGTCCGGGCCCTGTTCTGGATGCCTCGTGAATGGGGACTGAGGGGGTTGAGCACTGCTGTGCTTAAAGGCTGAGGACACGAGGGACATCCCAATGGGAAGGACGACCAGTAACGGGAGAGAATACCAAGAGCATGCGGCGTCTGGAAGCCAAGGGAGGAGGGCAGTTTAGGAAGATGGGTGTGAGGAGCCAGAGAGCTGGCCGTTGAGCTTAGCCTCTCGGAGACCCAAGGCCCTTGGTCCGAGATGCGTCAGAGAGCGGCGGGAGTGGCTTTGGCAGGCACGTTCATGGAGACCTGGGCACACGGGGCTGCAGTGTTCTCAGCTCTATGGGAAGGCTCTTTCTCCAGAGCAGTGGTAGTGGATGACTGTGGGAGGGCTCTGCTAGGAAGCGGAATTGACCAGAAAACCTCCGTCCTCGGATGGATAAGAGAAATGTTGAGCCTTAGATACCCTAGTGAGATTTGAGGCACCCTTCAAAAAGAAATTGTGGGTTAATCCAACAGACATAAATTTCGTATTTTTACTACCAGCTGGTAATCCAGACTTTTTTCTCCTTCTGCCTAACAAACATGGATCACCCAAGATATGGGGAAGCACATGATCTGAGAAATGTTCTGTTATTCAGAATACAGCCCACCCTTTGCAAGAAAGTCTAGGGCAATAATGTCTTTCCTAAGGCTGAATGACTCTGTGGTTCACCATTTTTGCAAAGGGTCTGTTTTGCTCTAGCCAAGGAAAATGAGGATAATCCTTTCTTGTCTGTCAAACCCAGCCAGGACTTTAAGTCATCCTGGCTTACAGCTGCTGTGGAATGTGAAGGTGAAAACAAAGCAATGAAAATGAGTGCTGGCTAGAAAGCAGCCAGAGGGACTTTACTGGGATAGATAGCATAATGGACTTGCAGTACAAAAAGTCACTCTCTCAGACAGTTGCCATCTGGCTGCATCCAGGTCTGTAGCAAAGAACACAAAGTCAAATGGCAGCAAGTGGTATTTTGGTTGATCCAGGAGACAAAGAAGAATAAAGCATAGGGCTGCTCATTACCATGCTGGGCAGGGTTGCTGAACGAGCATCTGCGCTTCTACCTGTGAGCATGTCGTAGGCATGTGTCCCAATTAACCCACACTCGCAGAAGTCTTCCCAGTAGACCCGCCATCTCTGTTGGTGCTAAGGGATCGGTGGAGTTTTCCAATGTTGACAAGGGATGGAGCAGCCCATAAAGAGGAAACAATTTGTAGAGACCCCACAGGTCTGAAAGCACGTTAAGAGAATACCCTGGTGTTGATAACAGCTGGACGGCCAGGCCATGTCACGGAGCCTATGATGACAAGACAGGCTTGGGCATGTTTTCACAGGCCTCCAGGCTAAGGGGTTGAACTATCCCGGAGGCGATGGGGAGCTAGTGGAAGTTTTCTGTGCCTTATTATTTTTAAATGTTTAATTTTTTTTTTTTTGAGCCAGAGTCTCACTCTGTTGCCCAGACTGGAGTGCAGTGGTGGGGATCCTTCTACCTCGGCCTTCCAAGTAGCTGGAACTAGAGGCATGTGCTACCATATCCGGCAACTTTTTTGATTTACTGTAGAGACAAGGTCTCACCAAGTTACCCGGGCTGGTCTGGATTTCCTGGACTCAAGCAATCCTCTCCTCTCCGCCTCCTAAAGTGCTGAGATTACAGGTGTGAGTCACCACACCCAGCCTAAATGCTTAATTTTTAATTTAGGTAGTATACATGCCCACACTTGCTGGGACAGTGGTAGGATGTCTGGACTTTGGAGGTGATGAGACTGCAGGTCATCCCCTGCCAGCTTGGACAAATCTCTTGAAGTTTAGTTAAATACTCAGTAAATGTTTGTTACTGGGGTTTTGGAGAAATGACAAGAAATGCATGTGGACCGCCTTATCAGGTGCTGAAATTCTACATAATGGAAGGTGTTGCATTTCCTTCAGACCCCACCCTTGTAGCTTCTGGGTCTCCCTTGCCTTCTATCTCTGTGGCTTTGAAGATACCTCCTGAGGGCCAGGCCTTCGCCAGTACAGATGGGCCCCGAACTGGCAGCCCCACAGTCAGTAGGTGTCTTTTCTGAGCCTCTTGTGGAATAAGTTCTTGTCATTTTATTTTATTATTTTTTTTAAAAGGAGAATTTGAGAAGACAGAAAAGCTCCTACAGTGGGAGGGGACCTGAGGGGGTTGCCTATTTTATTTTATTTTATTTTATTTTTTTGAGTTGGAGTCTCACTCTGTCACCCAGACTT
>NW_007248084.1:233579-234253 GCF_000164805.1 Carlito syrichta | reverse complement strand
CCACTCACCTCAGCCTCCCAAAGGCGCAGGATTATAGGCTGAGCCACCGAGCCTGGCTTATTTTATTTTCTAGTTTTTGAGTCGGAGTCTCACTCTGTCGCCCAGGCTGGAGTGCAGTGGCACGCTCCTGGCCACCGCAGGCTCGACCTGCTGGGCTCAGGCGATCCTTCTGCCTCTGCCTTCCAAGTAGCTGTAACTACTGGTGTGTGCTACCATGCCCAGCTAAGTTTTGTTTATTGTAGAGACAAGTTCTTAATAAGTTGCCCGGGCTGGTCTCGAACCCCTGAACTCAGGCAATCCTCTTGCTTCGGCCTTCCATAGTGCTGGGATTACAGGCTGAGCCACCACACCTGGCCAGTTCTTGTCATTTTAGCAGTGCAAAACACTTCTGACACCCAGAGCCCCCCTGCCCCTCAAATGGAGCTTCCCTGGAGGACACGGGGTCCCTGACTGCTGTGTAGGGAGGTCAGCGCTCTCTGGTGGCGAGCAGTGGGATGAGACTGGCAAAATACTGAAGATTGTGGCAGCTGGGAGATTAGGTACCAGGATCCTTTGTATGATTCTCTGTACTGTTTATGTTCACGTTTCCATAATAAGACATAGAAAAACCAATCAAGCTGGTCTCGGTGGCTCAGCCTGTAATCCCGCGCCTTTGGGAGGCTGAGGTGAGTGGA
>NW_007248084.1:228996-233433 GCF_000164805.1 Carlito syrichta | reverse complement strand
TTCAGTCACCTTCAAAGTACTCTCTGTTTGATGCAATACACCTATGGAGATGCTTTTTCCACTGCTCAAAACAGTTTTTGAACTCGTCAATTTGATGCCTTTTAGTGCTTTTGCAGTTTTTTGTCTCACCTCTTCCATATTGGCAGAATGTTTGCCTTTGAGGCCTTTTTTCATCCAGGAAACAAAGAAGAGTTGTTTGGCATGAGATCAGGTAAACAGGGAGGGTGGGGCACGGAGAGGGGGTCATGCCGTTTTTGGTCAAAAACTGCTGACTACTCAGTGGGGTGTGGGCAGGTGCATTCGTAAATCATCCATCACGAAACCGGTGAACACAATGAAAGAATCTCAAAAAAAAAAAAATTAACTCAAGCCCAACTCAGCCTCTCACAATGCTAGCTGACATACTGATGCCAGTGAGTTCCTAGAACACTTTCCTAGCTGGAGACGCCTGTATTATGGGAGGCCTGCCCTCTGAAAAATAAACCTGGGGTTTTTTTGTTTTTTGTTTTGGTTCCCCCTCGTTGATGGATCTTAGGTCATTATGCCAAGTGAAAGAAGCTGGATACAAAACAGTGTGTGCTGAATGATTTCATTTATCTGCACTTCCAGAAAGCTCACAGTAATCTATAGTGATGAGGCAGATCAATGGTTGCCTGGGGATGGGGACAGGGAAGGAGGAGGCATTGTGAAGGAGGTAAAGGGGAGTTTTTGGGGGATGAACTTGTTTAGTATTTTGATTGTGGTGGTGGTTTAACGGGTATGTATGTATATTTGTATGTGTCAAAATGTATCAAATTTTATTCTTTAAACATGTAGTTCTGCCAATTATACACATAATTTATATATATATAAAGTTGTTAAAAATTAAGAGTTAGCAGAGCACTCTTTGAACTCTTCCAGTAGAAGAAGCCAGATGTATTTTGATAAATGAAATATGCAGTGGGTTTTCTAAAAAAATAACCTTTGAAACTTGACTTTTCACCAAAGCCTTGAGATTATCTTTTTCTTTTTTTTTTTTGAGTTGGAGTCTCACTCTGTCACCCAGACTGGAGTGCAGTGCCTGCTCCTGGCCACCGCAGCCTCGACCTGCTGGGCTCCGGCGATCCTTCCGCCTCAGCCTTCCGAATAGCTGGAACTACAGGCGCGTGCTACCACGCCCAGCTAATTTTTGATTTATTGTAGAGATGAGGTCTCACCAAGTTGCCCAGGCGGGTCTCAAACCCGCGGGCTCAGGCAATCCACTCACCTCAGCCTCCCGAGGAGCGGGATTACAGGCTGAGCCACCGAGCCCAGCTGAGATTATCTTTTTCAATGTCTTCTCATATGTTTTCTGCTTCTTGTCAGCTGTGATTTGGTTTTCCCAAAGCCTCCCTGGATTCTCGAGGGATGACACGTCCCTGACACATCTCACACACACACACACACACACACACACACACACACACACACACGTGTGTGCGTGCATACACACGCTTATCCTGAGGTCAGCCTGGTTCTCAGGGCGGCAGCCCAGGCTCGGCCAGCTCCCCAGGGCCACATGTCTGTCTAACCTGCAGGTGGCAGCAGCCAGCTGGCTGATGACTTGAGCTTGTGTCTGCACTAGGCCTAGAGCCACCACCAGGGGCTGCTGCATGTTTACTTTTCACACCAGCTCCCCCTTGCTGTCAGCAAGCTGTGTGTTCTGGAAGGGAGTCTGATGCATTTCCCCTCCGAGAAAGTCAAGTTAAAGCCTTAAACAGATTGGCCAGAAAAAGGGCCAGACGTTTGAACCCCAGGCACAGAGAAAAGCACAGGTGAAAATTGAGCAAATACAATGAGGCAGAACCATTGGGGAAATTGCAAAGGAAAAAGCGTGACTGTTCGCTAGGGTCTTCCATTGTTTTTGTTTGTTTCTTTTTTGTGTTGGAGTCTCACTCTGTCGCCCAGGCTGGAGTGCAGTGGCCGCTCCAGGCCACCGCAGCCTCGACCTGCTGGGCTCCGGCAATTCCTTCTGCCTCAGCCTTCTAAGTAGCCGGAATTACAGGCATGCGCTACCATGCCCGGCTGATTTTTTGATTTATTTGTAGAGACGAGGTCTCACCAAATTGCCCAGGCCAAAGTGACAGGATTGCCATGGGCTCAGGCAATCCTGTTACCTCCACTTTCCAAAGTGCTGGGATTACAGGCTTGAGCCACTGCACCTGGCTTTCTTCTATGATTTAAAACAATCTTTTTTTCCCCTCCAGAAAGGGTAATAGGAGATGAACTCTGAGTCTTTGTATGTCTGAAAATACCTTTCATTTGCTCTAATACTTGATTAATTTAGAATTAAAATTCTGAGCTGCAAACAGCTTGCCCTTACATGTTTTTTGTTTGTTTGTTTTGTTTTTTGAGTTGGAGTCTTACTCTATTGCCCAGGCTGGAGTGCAGTGGCATGCTCATGGCCACCACAGCCTTGACCTGCGGGGCTCAGGTGATCCTTCTGCCCCAGCCTTCCAAGTAGCTGGAGCTATAGGCACATGCCACTATGCCCAGCTAATTTTTTGATTTATTATAGAGACCAGATCTCACCAAGTTGCCCAGGCTTGGTCTCGAACTCCTGGACTCAGGCAGTCCTCTCACCTTGGCCTCTCAAAGTGCTGGGATTACAGACTTGAGCCACCACGCCTGGCCGCCTTTACGTCTTTGAAGCCATTACTGCAGTGGCTTCCACTGTCACCAGTGAGATTATGCCACCTGATTCTTGGTTTCCCACCTGTGTCTCCCTTCCTAGGGACTTTTAGGATTTTCTCTTTATCCTTGTGTCTTAGTCTGTCAGGTTACTATGACAAACTACCTTAGACTGGATAATTTATACACAACGGAAATGATTTGCTCACATTCTGGAGGCTGGGAAGTCCAAGGCCGAGGTGCCAACAGACTCCGTGTCTGCTGAGGGTTCACTCTACTTCAGTGATGGTGCATCTTGCTGTATCCTCACATGGCAGAAGGGAGAACAGTTTCTCTTGAGCTTCTTTTATAAGAGCACTGATCCCATTCTTGAGAGCACAGCTCCTGGGACCTAATCACCTCCCAAAGGCCACCCTTCTGATGATACAGCAGTGATGATGCACTGTTTTGTTTTTTTGAGTCAGAGTCTTACTCTGTCACCCAGGGTGGAATGCAGTGGCACACTCACGGTCATAGCAACCTCCACCTGCTGGGCTCAGGAGATCCTTCCACCTCAGCCTTCCAAGTAACTGGAATTACAGGCGCATGCCACCATGCCTGGCTAGTTTTTGTGATTTATTGTAGAAATGAGGTCTCACTAGGTTGCCCAGGCTGATCTCAAACCCCCGAGTTCAGACAGTCCTCTTGCCTCGGCCTCCCAAAGTGCTGTGATTACATGCTGAGCCACTGCACCCGGCCTGCACTTCTATTTGATGAATGAGGGAACACTCTGAATTAATTTTCCACTCATTTGAAGGTTTTCTCATTCCTTCCTTGTCTTTTTCTTTTCTGTGTTCTAAAATATGCCCTTGGCTTTATCTTCTAGATGTCAGAGAGGCCGCTAGTTTAGTCATCACCCTCTCCTGGTCAGTCCTTTTGCTGAATTTTCTATTTTCAGCAGTCATATTTTTAGTTCTTCAGAGCTCCTGTTTTCTGACTTTCTTCTTTTGTACAGATTTGCCTGGTTCTGTTTTATGGAGACAGTGTCCTTTCAAATATGTATGCAGAATTTTCTTTTTCAAGTTGGGGGTCTCATTCTGTCACCCAGGCTAGAGTGCAGTGGCACGATCACAGCCCACCACAGTCCTGACCTCATGGGCTCAGGTGATCCTTCCACCTCAGCCTTCATAGTAACTGGGACTACAGGTGCATGCTTCCATGTCTAGCTAATTTTTAAAATTTTTCTGGAGATGAGGTCTCACTATACTGCCCAGGCTGGCCTCAAACTCTTGGGCTCAAGGGATTCTCCTGCCTCAGCCTCCCAAAATGCTGGGATTACAGGTGTGAACCACCGCACCTGGCCTCCTATGTGGATATTAATGGGATGTTATACATGTCTCTTCTGTTCTCTGCAATGTCTGTCTTTTATCCAAGGTCATTTGTATTATTGCTCATTTTGATTCTTTTCTTTCATGCTCTTTCCCCCTTCCAATGTCTGTGGGTCCTTTTATGACCATTTATGCTTATGGGCTAAAGATTGGCTGACTAGCACATGTAGCTGAGGTGGGTTTCTTTGTAGCTGTGTTCACCTATTTACCCAGAAGTCTTTTCCTCTGAACAGAAATGCTTTGCAGGGTCTGTGGAAGTGAAGCAGATCTTGCCATCAGGCAGGCTTGGGATGGAGAGAGGTTGCTTTGTGTGCCTGACTGCTGTGTGCAGCTACTTTCCCTTCTTCCTGCCAATTCTTCTTGGAAGTCTAACTCGTCTCTGCCTCTCTTCCTAGCCTATGTTGCTTTTTTTTTTTTTTTG
>NW_007248084.1:198671-228684 GCF_000164805.1 Carlito syrichta | reverse complement strand
GAACCCGCGGGCTCAGGCGATCCACTCACCTCAGCCTCCCAAAGGCGCGGGATTACAGGCTGAGCCACCGAGCCCAGCTGCCTATGTTGCTTTTAATAATCATTCTGTCTCTCTCTCTATCTCCATCACTGTCTTTTCCATTTCTTTGTCTTTTTGTGTTGCTTTCATAGAGAATTCCTCAGTTTGATCTCTAGGTTGTTTGCTCTTCAGCTGTGTCTATTGAGATTTTAATTTCTACCATCCTATATTTCATTTCTGAAATCTCTAGTTATTTCTCACAACAGCACATTCTTGTTTTGTTGCGCTTATTCGTTTTTCTCCTACTAAAGTTGCTTTCAGGCCGGGCTCAGTGGCTCAGCCTGTCATCTCAGCACTTTGGAAGGCCGAAGCGAGTAGATTGCCTGAGCCAGCGGGTTTGAGACCACCCGGACAACTTGACGAGACATTGTCTCTATAATAAATAAATAAATAATTAGCCAGGCATGGTAGTGGGTGCCTGTAGTTCCAGCTACTTGGAAGACTGAGGCAGAAGGATCGCTGGAGCTCAGCAGGTCAACACTGGGATGGCCGTGAGCGTGCCACTGCGCTCCAGCCTGGGTGACGGAGTGAGACTCCAACTCAAAATAAAAAAGTTGCTTTCAACCTTCTGTGGCGACTCTTCTCAGGTTCAATTCTGAGAGTCTGGGTTTCTTGTTCTGTGGTGCTGGTGTCCCCACATGTTTGACGAGTCCTTGAGTGCACGTTGTCTGGGGAGGCCTGCCTCCCAGTTGTCATAGGGGAGGGCAGGACGTGCCCCTGGTGAAACATAACAACCCTGCACCATCAGACAGGGCGTCCCGTGTTTCCTAGTGTCAGCAGCTGCTGTGTGCTGCTCTGCCTCCCCTGCTTCCACCAGGACCACTTGGCACAATCAGGGGAGGCGGGTGAGAGGCCTCCCTCTGGCCCTTGCCCATGGTCCCAAGGCCCTGTGCTGCTCTTGGTGTCTGTTACCTCGGACCTGGGGGCCCCCAGAACTGCCTTCCTCCACTCGCCTGAGTCTGTCTTCCGTTGTTCATCAGCTCCTCATCATCTCTGGGTCACCTTGTCTTCTAGCTTATGACCTTTGCTGTCATTTCTTTTTTTTTTTTTTTTGAGTTGGAGTCTCACTCTGTCACCCAGACTGGAGTGCGTGCAGTGGCCGCTCCCGGCCACCACAGCCTCGACCCGCTGGGCTCTGGCGATCCGTCCGCCTCAGCCTTCCAAGTAGCTGGAACTATAGGCCCGCGCTACCACGCCCGGCTGATTTTTGATTTATTGTAGAGATGAGGTCTCGCCAAGTTGCCCAGGCAGGTCTCGAACCCGCAGGCTCAGGCCATCCACTCACCTCGGCCTCCCAAAGTGCTGGGATTACAGGCTGAGCCACCGAGCCCGGCCCTTTCCTGTCATGTCTAAGGAGTCAGGTGAAAGGGAGAAGCCGGCAAGTGTGCTTGGTTTATCCTTGAATCAAGTCTCCTGAGTTCCTGCAGCACTCACAATCTGTGCTGTGCAGTGGGGCCTTGACTTCTCTACTGGCGTCATACTGGCGTCCTCTCCCCAGCTGTGGGCTGCTCTAGGGGGAGGATCGTATCTGAACAGGCGATAGCACACAGCTAGGCAGGGCGTGTAGGAGAAGATAAGGGGCTCAGATGCTGCCCTGTGATGACTCCGCACATTTGTGCATGTTGGTCTGTGTGGCAGTGCCCTTCCCTCCTTTTCCACCTGGTCGAGTCCTAATGTGCTTTTTTTTTTTTTTTTTGAGTCAGAGTCTTACTCCATCGCCCAGGCTGGAGTGCAGTGGCACACTCACAGCCCCCCCAGCCTCGACCTGCTGGGTTCAAGCGATCCTTCCGCCTCAGCCGTCCAAGTAGCTGGAACGACAGGCGTGTGCCACCATGCCTGGCTAGTTATTTTTTTAACTGGAGAGACAAGGTCTCGCCATGTTGCCCAGACTGATCTTGAACTCCTGGACTCAGGCAGTCCTCTAGCCTCCGCCTCCCAAAGGGCTGGGATTACCAGTATGAGCCACTGTGCCTGGCTAAGTCCTAACTTTCAAAACCCAGCTAGCATGTCCGTCTTGCCACTTGCTTATAGCCTTCCTTGATGTTCTTTCTTGTCAGAGTCAGCTTCTCCTGCTGTTTATGCTCCCAGCACTTCACATGAACTCAATTACAGAATTCGTAAGTGGTACTCAATTTCATTTTTATGGGACTGTCTCCCCTGTGAACTGTGAGCTCCTTGAAGACTTGGGGGTTGGCAGCCTCACTCCATATCGCAGTCCTGGAGTTCAGTGCCATTCTCACAGTAGGCACTGAAAGAACGGTTAAGTAAACATAACAAAAGTTTTGCTGAGGTCCTGCCAAGGAGCACAGGTGCAGTGGACTGTGAGCGCTCTACCTGTATCCCTGGGTAGAATCCTGTCCACACGGTAGGCTGACATCTTGGTGGACCATGGCTTTGCTCAGCATTTCGGTTCCAAAGTCTGTTTACACCATGTCCCCAAGTGCCTTATGTTGGGAACACCGTAAGGAAGGTTATTCAGACAAATAAACCTTTCTGCCGAGAACAATTTAAAACACTGGATTAGCCAGGCTCGGTGGCTCAGCCTGTAATCCTGCACCTTTGGGAGGCTGAGGTGAGTGGATTGCCTGAGCCCGCGGGTTCAAGACCCGCCTGGGCAGGCGAGACCTCATCTCTACAATAAATCAAAAAATCAGCCGGGCGTGGTAGCGCACGCCTGTAATTCTGGCTACTCGGAAGGCTGAGGCAGAAGGATCGCCGGAGCTCAGCAGGTCGAGGCTGTGGTGGCCGGGCGGCCACCGCACTCCAGTCTGGGCGACCGAGTGAGACTCCAACTCAAAAAATAAAAATAAAAAAAATAAATAAATAAATAAAACACAGGATAAGATTAATGCTTTTGAAGCATTAAATAGTTGGCAAGATAATGAGGAATTACTAGCTCAAAAATCTAAGAAAAAGCAGAACCCAGAGAGGTAAATGGGACATTGAAACTGCTTTTGCCTCAGGTGAACTTGAGCTTCGGGACCAATGGTCTCCAGCAGCAAAAGAAGCAGAAGTGAGCCGGACTCGGTGACTCAGCCTGTAATCCTGCACTTTGGGAGACTGAGTTTAGTGGATTGCCTGAGCCCGCGGGTTCAAGACCCGCCTGGGCAACTTGGCAAGACCTCATCTCTACAATAAATCAAAAAATCAGCCGGGTATGGTAGCACGTGCCTGTAGTTCCAGCTACTTGGAAGGCTGAGGCGGAAGGATCGCCGGAGCCCAGCAGGTCGAGGCTACGGTGGCCGAGAGCGGCCACTGCACTCCAGTCTGGGCAACAGAGTGAGACTCCAATTAAAAAAAAAAAAAGAAGCAGAAGTGGGGGCCTAGTGAGGGTAGAGGCTAATGGAACATCCTTCCCTCAGGAATCTAGGACCCTCAAGGACTGCAAGGAAAAGTGTTATGGCACTGAATAGGGAGGAGAAAAAAAACTCTGAGAAGTTATAAGCTCAGTCCAGTCACCTCTTAGGTTTGCAGCCTAAATCCTAATCACCTAGGTAGTCTAAAATATCTCAATGCATAGATTTAATTTAAAGTGGTTCCAAATTGGGGATGCCCCCTAGGTGCCTGGCAAAAAACAAGTGTATCCCCTCTCTGGAGGAAGTCATCTTCCTCTTAGGTCTCAGAAACAATTTTGAAAGGATAACAAGCAGCAAACAATAACAAAATAGCCAACTACTTGAGGAGCCAAGTGGAGATGCAGAGAACACAATAGGCAACAAAAATAAACCAATGAAGATTTCAGTTACTAAGATTACCAAATGCAGATTATAATCTGTGTTTATTATGTTTAAAGAAAATACCTGCAAAGGACAAGGAACTATAGAACATAACCTAGAAGATTTGAAAAAGAACCAAGTATAACGTCTAGAAATGGCAAATACAATAAAAAATGAAATATTCCAGTGGTATGAGTTTAACACGTTAGACAGAGATAAAGAAGAAGATTAGTGAACTGGAAGAAAGAGCTGAAGAAATGACCCAGAGGGATAAGAATAAGCATAGAGGGATAAGAATCTGATAAAACAGGGGTCCCCAACCCCCAGGTAGTGGACCGATAACTGTCTGTGGCCTGTTAGGAACTGGGCCGCAGAGCAGGAGGTGTGTGGTGGGTGAACTGAGCTCTGGTTCCTGTCACATCAGCAACAGCATTAGATTCTCATAGGAGCAACAACCCTATTGTGAACTGCACATGAGAGGGATCTAGGTTGCACACTGCTTAGGAGGATCTAATGTGTGATGATCCCCCCTACTCTCCCATCCATGGAAAAATTATCTTCCATGAAACCGGTTCCTGAGGGCAAGAAGGTTGGGGACCACTGTGATAAAGTATAGCCAGAGAAAGAACTACAGCAAATATATCATATTTAACTGTGATATGATGAAAACTTTTCCCTTTCAATAAATAAATAAGACAGAAATGCCTGTCATCACCACCTCTTTTCACTGTAATACTGGAAGTTCCAGCCAATGCAGAAAGGTTAGGGAAAAATATATAAGGACCAGAAAGGGAAAAATTAAATGGCCATTTTCCCCAGATAATGTGGATGAGAAGTAAGAAAATCCAGAAGGAATCTACAAATAAATTTTTAGAACTAGTAAGAGAGTTTAGCAAGACTACTGAACACAAGATAAATTTATGTATCTCAGTCATATTTCTGAAGCAACAAGCATGTAGAAAATAGTTTTAAATAGATAACATTGATAACATCATTAAAAGTATCAAGTAGCTGTCTAGAAATTTGGTCTAAAAAGAGATATCCAGCCGGGCTTGGTGGCTCAGCCTGTAACCCCGCGCCTTTGAGAGGCTGAGGTGAGTGGATTGCCTGAGCCCGCGGGTTCGAGACCCGCCTGGGCAGCGAGACCTCATCTCTACAATAAATCAAAAAATCAGCCGGGCGTGGTAGCACATGCCTGTAATTCCGGCTACTTGGAAGACTGAGGAGGAAGGATCGCCGGAGCCCAGCAGGTCGAGGCTGCGGTGGCCGGGAGCGGCCACTGCACTCCAGTCTGGGCGACAGAGTGAGACTCCAACTCAAAAAAAAAAAAAAATATATCCATATCTCTACAGGGAAAATGATAAAACTTCTGAAAAAGACATTTAAAAAACCCTAAATGAGACCAGGTGTGGTGGCTTGCCCCTGTAATCACAGCACTTTGGGAGGCGGAGGCGACAGGATTACCTGAATCCAGGGGTTTGAGACCAGTCTGGGCAACTTGGTGAGACCTCATCTCTAAAATAAATAACTAACAAGACTAATGGTGGCACAAGCCTGTAGTTCCAACTTCTTGGAAGGCTGAGGTAGAAGGATTGCCTGAGCTCAGCAGGCTGAGGCTGCGGTAGCCATGAGTATGCCACTGTACTGCAGCCTAGGCAACAGAATGAGACTCCAACTCAAAAAAGAAAGAAAGAAAGAAGGAAGGAAGGAAGGAAGAAAAAGGAACCCCTAAATGAATAGATATTCCCTCTTTAGAAATTCAAAGGCTCATTATTGTAAAGACACAAGTTCCCCCTAAAATGATCTGTAGTTTAATACAACTCTAGTGAAATCCTCAAGGTTTTTTCCCCCAGAATAAGACAAGCTGATTTGAATCTATAAGTGACAGTCCCTGACTTTTGGTGGTTCAACTTAAGATTTTTCAACTTTGCAATGGCTTTATAGGGACACAACCCCATTGTAACTTGAGACCTGTATATGGAAGTGCAACAATCAAGAATCCCCTGGAGCCCTGTGCTGTGTAGGTGCACCCTTGGCTTATGAAGGAAAAAGCCTGCAGAGCAGCCGGGAGAAGGTTCTGGGTGATGCTTAGAGAGGGGTTGGGGTCACATGGTTCCTGAGGGTGAGAGTCAGGGTGCCCTTATGCTAAGTAGCAGTTAGTCACATGATTCCTGCAGGTGACTGACATGGTGACTTCATGCTCAGCAGCAGTTGGTAACTAATCCTCCTGGAAGTGACACACAGAGTGTGGTAGGTGGCAGTTCAGGGGGCACAGTGCCACTTGCTCTTTGCATGAGCTTTGTAAGTCACTCTCCTCTCTCAGCCTTCATTTTGTCACCTGTGCAGTGAGAGCGCCTTTCCAGTTCTGAGGTTGATGGGTCCTGGGTTGAAAGCTCTGGCATCATCTGTCTATACAAAGCCAGAGTGTTAGGCAGGCTTCCCTGTTGACAATCTCTTGATGCCTCTTCCTTTCATCCCTCTTAAGGTGTCCCCAGATCAGAGCTCAGAAGTCCACCCTGGGAACAGCCATGCCTCCGA
Source organism: Carlito syrichta (assembly GCF_000164805.1). Classification (NCBI taxonomy): domain Eukaryota; kingdom Metazoa; phylum Chordata; class Mammalia; order Primates; family Tarsiidae; genus Carlito; species Carlito syrichta. Next base: position 222,352 of record NW_007248084.1, on the reverse strand, counting down.
GTAAGTATGGGGAGAGCACATCTCTTCCCCAAACCACAGGTTCTTTCTGTTGACTCCAGCTACTCCCAATGCCCTCCTAGACCCCTCTTTCCTCCAGGTCCCAAATCAGTTTCCAGAGGCAGCACACTCTGTAAATGCAAAGTTCTGTCTCTCAAAGGAAGGTCCCAGTCATGGGAGATTGCTGAAGCCTTATCATCTCACAGCAGCTTTGACTTTTGTTGATGAAAAGACAAACTCTGTAAAATATTTAGAGGTTCATTCTGAGAGAAATATGAGTGACCGTGGCCCAAGGTACAGTCCAAGAGGTCCTGAGAACACGTGGCCATGTGATTGGGGTACAATTGGGTTTTATACATTTTAAGGAGACAGAAATTTACAGGCAAGAACATAAATCAATAACATGAGGTTCACATTGGCTCGGTCCAGAACGGTGGGACATCTCAAAGCAGGGGCTTACAAGCTATAGGTGGGTTTTAGGGATCCTTTGGTTGAGAGTTAAACTATTGTCTAAAGACCTGAATCAGAAAGGAATAACATCTGTCATGTGATGTTATACCAGAGTCAGGTTGGACTTTGGCATTTTACAGCCATCGTGTGTTCCATCAGTCCTATAATCTCTATTTTAATGCTAATGCTAGTTAGTTGTGCCTAAAACTCCACAAGAGAGGGGGCACAATGAGGTGTGTCTGACCACCTTTCCTCTCATAGCCTGGAATTCAGTTTTTCAGGTTTCTCTTGGCCAAGTTCAGTCAGTTGGGGACTTAGAATTTTAATTTTGGTTTACACCTTCTTCCTAAAAAAAAATCATGACTTGGATCAAACCAGGGCATTTCTGACTGTCTCTGTTCCCTATTTCCACATCTGCTAACTCATTCAAAAAGATTCAGGTGCTGGGTATGGTGGTTCATGCCTGTAATCCCACCACTTTGGGAGGCAGAGGCGAGAGGATTGCCTGAGCCTAGGGGTTCAAGACCAGCCTGGGCGAGACCTCGTCTCTACAATAAATCCAAAAATTAGCTGGGCGTGGTAGCATGCACCTGTAGTTCCAGCTGCTTGGAAGGCTGAGGTGGAAGGATCGCCTGAGCCCAGCAGATCAAGGCTGTGGTGGCCGGGAGAATACCCCTGCACTCCAGCCTGGGCAACAGAGTGAGACTCTGACTCAAAAAAAAAAAAAAAAGATTCAGGTGTCATGGTATGCACAGTGGCTGCATCTGTGAACCAGACACAGTCCTTGGCCTTAGAGTTCACAGCTTGGGGTGACAGTGGGCTCACCTGTAACTTCATTGCAGTGTTACAGGAAAACACATTTAAAACTCCTGGAACGTAGCTGAGAACCTGCCTCATTCCTTCTGTTAAAACCCTCCACACCCAAAGACCAGGCCTTGTCTGTTTGCTCCAAGGGCTGGTCCCAGCCCATGGCCCTGGTCCGTGGCCCCAGCTGCATGGAAGATTCCAGGGCACCAGGAATGACTTTCGACCCCAGGCTAGTCAGGCCCTTGGCTTGCTCGCCTCTACCATGGTGACAAGTCATTGGGAGGTGGGAGAGAGTGGTACTCAGATAAGATCCTGGAGGTGGAAATGTTCGGAGATCTTAGCAGCTATTTTTCTTAATTACAAATAATTTGGGGCAAAAGACTTGCTGGATTCTCTCTCTCTTTTTTTTTTTCTTTGAGTCAGACTCTCACTCTGTCACCCAGGCTGGAATGCAGTGGCACGCTGCTCATAGCCACTGCAGCCTCGACCTGCTGGGCTCAGGCGATCCTTGTACCTCAGCTTTCGAAGTAGCTGGAACTATAGGTGTGTGTGCCCACACCTGGCTAATGTATTATTTATTGTAGAGAACCGGTCTCACCATGTTGCCCAGGCTGGTCTCAAACCCGTGGACTCAGGCAATCCTCTCGCCTCCGCCTCCCAAAGTGCTGGGATTACAGGCATGAGTCACTGTGCCCAGCTGGATTTCCTTATTTAACAGACACCAGGGAGGTCCTTCCCTGAGCCTGGCAGCGTGTGCTGAGAGCTGCAGCATGAGGACTGGGCTTCAGCCCCTGCCCGGGAAGAGTGCAGTCTCAGGAAACGCAGGAGGTGGGCTCAGGCAGGAGCTGGTAGTTTTTCAAGGTGGCTTGCAGGACATACAGGAGTTCACTGAGAAGAGAGGAAGGAAGGAGCATTCCAGGTCCTGAGAACAGCCTAGGCAAGACATCAAGGTCTGAAACAGCATGCTCCATTGCAGAAGCTGCCTGCAGATTGGTGGCATTTCAGAGTCTGTGGACAGGAATCGGGGGGAAGGTTTAGTGTTCAGAGGCCCTTGAATGCCGAGTTGAAACGACAAGCCAGGCTTTCTGGGAGAATGCTGTGGCCAGCTCTGAGCCATGTTAGGACACCAGAGAGTAAGGCAGCGAGGCAGCTCCACCCCTCAGCCCAGGCCAAGGAGGTTGTCAGTACGGCTTTCTCTATAGTTTCCATCAGCCCAGGAATTCTACTGTGAACGAGTCAGCTACTTTCTTCTTCTGATTTTTACATGCGCACACCCCAGGATGCCCCTCACGCCACCCCTCACCAGTGCACTGCATTTATTCATTCATTATTCAGTATACTTTAATGGGAGCTGTCCTGAGGACCACACTGGGCACTTAGGCTCTGGTTGGGGGGGATACCGCCCAGGGCTGTCAGCCCCTCCCTGGTGCAACAAGCTCAGCACTGTGTCCCCACCCCCCCAGGGAGGGAGCCCCGCGGCCACAGCAGGCCCCTGGGTCTGGCTGGCTGCTGTTCCCATAGCCACTGTGCTTCTCGCTGCTCACAGCACAGTCTCTGGCTCCCCAAGGGCAGACACGTGCCTGGCAGGCCGATCTCAGCTTCTCTGGCCTGCGGGCCTCAGGCACCAGCCCCTCACCCTCTGCTCCTGCAGTGTCCCCTCTGGCAGCCTCCTCCCTTCTGGGCCACCCCCTGCTTTGCTGGGCAGGAGCCTTCTAGCAGTGTTGCAGGTGGAGGTGCAGATGGCTACAGCTGAATTTGGGGTGCACCCAAAAATCAGACGAAGCAGTACATAGGTGCATGATAAACTTTGCTATCTTTACTTTATGCTTGATTGTTGAATCTACAATTTCAACTTTTGGGTATGTTTGGATGATTTAATAATAAATATTGAAGGGAAAAACTCCTTCAAAGGCCAGTTCAAACACCTCCTCACACACGCTCCCCCTTCTGGTCCAACTGCTGTCTCTCCTGCACTCTGCAGCTTCCTGGCCTCCCTTTCATGGGCCTCCGCTGCGGCTCTGCCTGTCCCCTCTCATTCCCAGCCTCTTGAAGGCAGGGGAGGAATCCAGTTCCTCTCTGGTCCCTCAGAGCACCAGGCACATAGTAGAGTTCCATAGGTGCCTGTTGGAAGGAGCGTTTAATGTCAGCCTGAGGTGTGTGGACCTGGACCCCAGTCCTGACTGTTCTCCATGATGTGACCTGCCCCCAAGGAGGGCCCCACTGAGGAAGCAGGGGGCGGAGCCAGCGTGCGGGGGGGATGTCATAGCTTCCCCAAGCTTTTAGGACAAGGCTGAGCCTTCCTGACCTGAAGTCAGTGAGGATTCAGTAGTGGAACCCTAGGGGCCCATGGAAGGGAGTGTAGAGATTCTAGATGCTTCTGTCTGCAGCTGCTGCTGAAATTCACTGATTTTCATTCTGCTTTTTGGGTACGAGGCAGGCCTGAGGCTGGGCACACTACAGGTATTGGTGTAAGAGTTATTCCTTTCCATATTTCTAATGAGTAAACAGAAGCAAGGCATGCTTTGCCTATAGTCAAAGGGCCAATAAATTCTAGCCCCAGTAGAATCAAACAAATGTCTCTGCCTATTCTTGTCTCATTTAATGTGTGGATTTCTTTTTTCTTTTTCTTTTTGAGTTGGAGTCTCACTCTGTTGCCCAGGCTGGAGTGCAGTGGCATGCTCACAGCCACCAAAGCCTCGACCTGCTGGGCTCAGGCGGTCCCTCCGCCTCAGCCTTCCAAGTAGCCGGAACTCTAGGCATGCACCACTATGCCCAGCTCATTTTTTGATTTATTGTAGAGATAAGGTCTCACCATGTTGCCCAGGCTGGTCTTGAGCCCATGGGTTCAGGTAGTTCTTTCACCTTGGTCTCCCAAAATACTAGGATTACAGGTGTGATCCACCATGCCTGGCAACATGTGGATTTCTGTAGCCCAATTGTAACTGATTTGTTGTCTCTGGAGAAGTGCATTGTTTTCTTTTCTTGGAGTGATTCTCCTTGGAAAATACGTTTTCTTTTTTATTTTTTTGAGTTGGAGTCCCACTCTGCCACCCAGGCTGGAGTGCAGTGGCATGCTCACGGCTACCACAACCTCGACCTGCTGGGCTTAGGCGATCCTTCCACCTCAGCCCTCCAAGTAACTGGAACCACAGGCATGTGCCACCACGCCCGGCTAATTTTCTGATTTATTGTAGAGACAAGTTGCCCAGGCTGGTCTCAAACCTGTGGGCTCAGGCAATCCACTCATCTTGGCCTCCCAAAGTGGTTGGATTACAGGCTGAGCCACCGAGCCCAGACTCTTTTTTTTTTAATGCATAACTTTAGGGATCCCTGTGGAAGAAAAGCTGACAGTGGATGATACTTTTGAGGGAGCTTTACTTCTTGCCTGGCTCAGGAGTGTGAAAACTTCCTAAGAGTCCATTTGGGACCCATTTCTCCCCTCAGCAGTGTGCCCCTCCCCCGAGTATGGGGAAGAAAGCGCATATGACACCCATCTGGCTCTCCAAGCTCCTGGGCCAGTAGCCCTACGGTGTCAGTGGAGTGTTGTCAGGCAGGCAGCTCAGGGGTGAGCGTGGAGCCCAGATGGGCCCAGCCTCCTTCGCAGACCCGGCATTGCCTGCCATGGCCACCGACACCAGCCTCCTCCAGGTCGCCTCTGTCAGCCTCTCATGCCAGCCCCTACCTCTTCTCCCACTTCTTTGCAGGGAGTGTCAGGGTACCGACTGAGAAAGGACACAGTGAGGAGAGTCGCTGCGTGCCCCTGGGCAGCCATCTCCCTCAGGGCTCAGCTCCCATCCACAGGCGAGCAGGGGGCTGCCTGGAGGAGCCCTGCAGGACTGCTGGCTTCGGGCTCAGCCTTTGGGTTTGGCCAGGAGACCATGCTTGGAGCATCTCATGCCTGTTCCTTTTCCTCCCAACATCCTCAGTGGGCATGAGCCGGGAGAGGGGGGAAGGGAGCAGGCAGGGCAGTGGCTGGGCTCCCCCGCTCAGTGCCTCCCAAGTGCCCAACTCTGTGCCGGACACAGACAGCACCTGTCGCACCCTCGGCTGCCTTGGGGAGTAGCTGCTGCCCTTACCCAAGGCCACACAGCTACTGCGTGCAGGGCCAGGTCTGCTTCCCCTGCCTCTGTTTCCGTTGTGTCTCCAGGGTAAAAAGGAGCCTTTACGGAGCAACTTCAAGAACAGGCAGTGTGCGAGGAAACTGCATGTATGAACTTGACAACGCCGGCTGTTTCCTGAGCACTGACTGGTGCTTGGCCAGTGCACAAAAAATGCCGTGCCCAGAGCCAGCTGGCCAACAAGGGCATGCTGTTTCTGGGTACAGGAGAGCTCTATACGCCAGACACCTGGAGTCCAACTTAAATGCTCATCGTTCCTGTGAAGTCCCTGGGGACTGCACCCTCTGGTGATAAAGTCGAGTAGCTGTGGCTAGAGCCCAGCTCCTCCCCTGAGTTCTGGGAGAGCCAGACAGTGTCTGCCTCAGTCAGGAGAATGCCTGAAGCCATGGGAAATCCAGGGCCACAGTCAGCACCACCCAGGTGTCCGCACGAAGCCCAGAAAGCCTGGGAGAGCAGGATGGGCCCACAGGGTCCAGGCGGGTGGAGTGGTTTCTGGAGCTCAGGCAGCAGGAAGAAGCGCTGTGTCCTGGGTCTTGTCCCAGCTATGCTGCCATGTGGAGGGAGGGAGTGGCCAGGGCTCTGAACACAATCCTGCTTGGCGGCAGCAGCTCCTGTAAGACCCCAGAGGGTACAGGCACGGGGTGGAAGTCGGCAGAATCTTATGTCTCAGAATGCACTCTCGAATAAAGCTCCATTTTTGAGGGAAAAAAAAAAATGAGGCTCAGAGATACAGATGACTTGCCCAAGGCTGCTGAGCCGGTGAGCTGCAGAGCAGATCCCAGCTCTGGTCTTTCTACCCCAGAGCCCTCCAGAGCCCTCCTTGTCTCCTGCACACTGCAGGTGCCATCCTCCCCCAGTGTGAGGTCTCAGGGACGGTGTAGTGGGAGGTAAAGCCAGAGGAGCAGGCAGAGGCCAGGTCGTGGCCACATGTTGGGTGAGACTCAGAAGCTGTCCCAGGGCAAAGGCTTTTGGGTTAGGTTTCTGATGGACCCAGGAGAGGCCACTGTGGAGGCCAGGAGAGATGAGGGTTCAAAGACCCCATCCTGCCTCCTGACAGCCCTGTCCGGTGTCTCCCCCCCACAGAGCCCAAGGCAGCAGTCACAAGAGGCCAGAGCAGCAGTCGACCATCTCCTACGACTACTCAGAAGAGGAGCTGATGGCGAGCATTGAGCGCGAGTACTGCCGCTGAGGCTGGCCGGGCACGTGTTGGTACAGCACGGCCCCAGCCCCGCGCTGACCAGCTTTCGAGGCACCTGGGCTGGGCAGCTGGCAGCCCTGCCCACCCGGGGCGCTAGCTGGAGCCAGAGCTGAAGCATTCTGCGGCACAATTACCCCTGGATCTTTCAAAACTGACCTTTTCAAGTTCACGTTCAGGCAGCGCTGACCAGGGCCGGCCACGGGTGGTACTGGCTGCTGCTGAGGGTGGTCGGCTATGCAGACCTAGGCCGGGCGGCAGGCACAGATGCTGACCCACGCCACGGGGAGTGCTGCCCGCACGGGCCTGGACCGAGGGCCTGCAGTGGGTCTAGCACCGCTGCAGGCGTCTTCCTGGTTCCCAACGTGGCTTCCGAGTCCTGCTCGCCACCAGGTGGGAATGCGGCTGAAACACAGGCAGAAAGAAAGGCATCCTGAAGTGAAAATGATGACACATGTTATTGTCTGGAAGAGTCTTCAGTGACTGCCTACGCATCTCCTGGTGTCTGTAGATGAGCGTTCCTCTGAGATGCTATAAAGCCCCAGACACCGAGCAGACATGCTCCCTTGCATTCTGAGAATGCCGAGGTGTGTCCTTGGGTCAGAGGCAGAGGTGGCCAGCGCCCTCCTCCGAGCACATGCGTTCCAAGCCTCCCTGGTTGTGCCCGTGGCCCTCACCTGGGCAGGGCCCACTTCCGCTCACTACTGTTGACTCGGGCTCCCTGCTCCTCACCGTGAGATGCCCTTTCTAAGACACTCTCCTTCATGGTTCCGAAGTCTGAGGGCTTGGAATGCTGCGCCACTCACACGCATTGCCTGGCACCTGCTTCTGGCAGTGTCCCCGGCTAGGGGCCGGGCTCATGGGTCGGTGAGAGTGCTCTCTCCGCCATGAGGATATCACGTTTGCACACATGTGGGCACAGCAGAAGGCTTCAAAGGAGTCTAGCCACGTGTCCCGCGGAAGCCTAGACCTGGGGCTTTTTTCCTTCTTTTTCTTCTCTGGCAATAATTAGGCAGGAGAAAAGTCTTCTCAGTTGTCACCAAAGGGACACATTACACTTTAGCCTCTGAAGCGAGTTCCCTCACCTAGGGAAGAGGTTCCGTAAGCAGACCTGTTGTGGCTGGTGAACCTGGACTTCTGGGGACAAGTCAGACCTGAAGAGGTGGGCGGGGCTGTTTTCCGGTGTGATGAAACCCTTTGGTTTCAAGAACTGGGAAGGGAAAGCTGCCTTCTCTTTGGGGTGCAGATTCCTGGGAAAGGTGGCCCTTGAAGTCCACCAGCGCTGGGTGACATCTGACCAGCACCCCTGCATGGCTGGAGCCTTGGATTGTGTCTGCACAGAAAACTGAAAGTGCTGTGCCCCAGGCACCAGGCCAAGGAGCGTGAGGTTGCCTGAGGCGCTGAGGGGACAAGTGTGTCCTTCTGTGATCCCGGCCTCCAGCAAGGTCATGGGTCTGCCTCTGGTTAATAACAGTGACATGAGGTGGCAGCAAGAAAGCCACAGCAGTGACTTGGACTTCACAGCTCCATCCCCAGGGAGTGGGAGCCAGAACGTCCGACTTGGGCTGACTGAGACCCGGGGTTTCGGGTAGTCTGTGGAACAGGGGCCTGCAGAGGAGGGGCTGAACTCCCCACTCATCTGGCAGGAGAGGGTTTGAGTGAAAATAAACCGAATGTGGCCTTATGAGCACCTTAAGCTAGTGAAGTACGGGTTACAGAGCCTGCTTTTCAGAATGTATACGGTCCATGTCTGAAGAGGGCTTGCCACATGCCAGACCCCGTGCTGGGCCCTGAGGCAGACCATCCATGGGCACAGGCGAGGGGGCCGGTGACTCTCCTGCTGGGCCTCCAGGAGGCTGTGGGCCTCTGGATGTGCGCTGATGCATCGCCAGTTGGGCCCGAGGTCCAGGTGGTTCTCGCGGCCCTGGGGGGCACGGGATGGAAGTCGCCAGGCTTCTCTACCGCGAGAGGACCAGGCTTGACCTCACTCCACTGCCAACAGGGTGGTCCTGGGCCTCAGCTCCCTCTTCTGTTCAGGGGACTGCCCAGCAATTGTTCCTCCCGCCTCCGCAGACGACTGGCGCTCCAAACGACCAATGACCTACCAGGTCCTCCGTGCGCTGCTGAGCCCATATGATTGAGGTGGGGCTTGTCGTGTGGAAGCAGGATCTTGTGGGGGACCCCGCTGGCCACTTGGTGGGGTGGGTGGGCCAGGCCCACGGGAGTGGCAGCCTCGCCTGAGGGTGCCAAGGGGACCTGGCCCAGAAAACTAAGCTCAGCTGGGCCTCAGGTCAGGTCTTCCAAGAGTCGTGGCCCTTCCGCAGGGTCCCCCCCAGGTGACCCCTGAGGACCATGGCTTCCAGCCCCACCCCGTTCACTAGTAGCGATGACGGTGATTTTTGGTGTTCCCCTATGTAAATATTTCCAAAATACCTGAGAGGTGTATGGGCTCACTGGCCACCTGAATGGGGAGTGTGAGTGACCCTGGAGGTCACCTCCCGGCTTCCAGGCCCTGGGAGTGCAGCTGGGACATGTGCCCCGCCCCTCTGTGGTACTTTGTTGGGGGTGTCCCACAGAAACGTTGCCTGAGCACCTCGTGTCGCGGCTCTTTTAGTTCCCACACACGAAGCTGGGGTGGGCATGAGCCTAGGGCCTGCTTGCCGTGGCCAAGGGCCAGCGGCAGGTCCTTGTACTTTGCGCCTCGCAGTGCTGTCTCCCAGAATCCTGTTCTCGAAAGGTCTCCATCCTGTGGGTCATCCTTTTACAAGCTGAGAAAAACAGTGAAACCCCAACCCCAGAGGGTAGACAGGTGCCTGTGTGCACATACTTGCCTTCAGTTTCGGGGTGTCCCGTCCCCAGCCAGGGTTCCCCCTGGGGGTCTCTAGGGCTCTCAGCTGCCACTCCCCTTCAGTCCTCTGTCCTGCGCACTCCAACCAACAGCTCTGGGTTCCTGCGCTGCGACCTGAGAGCTCCTCAAGGCAGGACACAGGGGCAGTCGCAGGATCCACCCCACTTACTTCCTGTCTCTCAGGGTTACTTTCTTCCATCACCAGATGTCCAGGTTCTTGAAAACTGGTTTTGTGGGTCTTGTCTGGGTTCCCCTCTCATTATTTTAGGTGAGAGGGTAAATCCATCCCAACTCCTCTATCTGGGGCAGAAGTGGAAGTCACGTTACCACCACCATTTCGTCGTCCAGCCGGTCACAGGTGGCCGGCGTAAGTCCCCATGAATTGACCCTGTGCCACTATAGCACTGCCCCTGACCTCTGGGAGGCACCTGGCAATGGGTGAGCCCCTAAGGCCCAAGATGGTTCTTTTCAGAGAGCCTTGGTGCCTTTCAGTGACAACAAGGCTTTCTTCTTTTTTTTTTTGAGTCAGAGTCTCTGTTACCCAGGCTGGAGTGCAGTGGCACACTCATGGCCACCGCAGCCTGGACCTGCTGGGCTCAGGCGATCCTTCCGCCTCAGCCTTCCAAATAGCTGGAACTACAGGCATACACCACCACGCCCAGCTAATTTTTTTTATTTGTTGTAGAAATGAGGTCTCGCCAAGTTGCGTAGGCTGGTCTCGAACCCCTGGGCTCAGGCAATCCTCTCGCCTCTGCCCCCCAAAGTGCTGGGATTATAGGCGTAAGCCACTGCACCCAGCCAGTAAGGCTTTTTCTACATACAGAATCAAAGGGTTGGACCCTGAGACAGGCAGGGCACCTGCTGTCTCTCTTCAGCCCATAAAGCCTGGAAAGGCAGACTCCCTTCCTCAGCAATTCACAGCCAGATAGATGGATGGAGTCTGTACCCAGGCTCTCACTGCGAAGCAGAGCTCCCCACGAGGCGGCCAGCCAGGAGACCAGTGTGCTCCCGGGTGCAGCCGGTCTTGGTAGGAGAGAGGACCACTCTCTTTTCCTTGCTGTCTCTGCCCTCAGCCATTCTCACCTGTGTGTGTGCCCTGGGGCTGGATGCTGGGGAGCAGGGCTGTGCCCCTGTCTCTGCCCTCCCCACTCACATCCAGACACCACAGCCTTCGCCTCCCGAGATCTGTTTCTTACCATCCTTTCTGCAGTCTCTCCTAGACTCTAGTCTCCTGACCGATCTGCCCATCCTCACCCCCCAGCTCCTTCAGCCAGAAGAATCTGACCAAAGCATGATGGATTTACCTCCTGAGTCTCGCAAGGGGCTAGGGCCTGAGGACTTGTCCTCAGGGAACTCACCTGTGGGGGAGACAAGCAGGTACACAGAGCATGTGATGACTGGTGGCCAGTGCAGTCGAAGAAGTCTGGACAGTTCAGCCTGGAGCGGTAGTGGGTGTTGGGACGACAGAAATTCAGGTAGTGGAGAGGAGGGGCAAATACCTCCCTCCCTCCCAAGTCCCCCACCTGAATTCAAGTGAACGTGGTGGGGATGGGGACTGCTTCCTCACTCCTGCACTGGGGAGCCCTCAGCTAGCCCTTTGGGAGGAGATGCAAATTGACCTCCCCAGTATTCCTCTGTCTGACCAGGGTCCACGAACTCCACCTCCCTGGGTCCCCACTGCTGGGTGTGTGCATCAACATCTTTGTTCTGCTTGTGTTGCTATTCTGGACCTTGAAAACTCTTCCCTGACCCTCAAGGCACAGTTCAGATGTTCCCAGGAGACTCTTCCGGTGGCACTGGCAGAATCAACCCCTCACTGATAGGTGCTCCCCAGCCTTCCATGCCATCTCTGTTATCCTGCTTGTTGCTGTGAATGCCCGTCATGCGTTTTCACATCTGTCTTACTGCACAATTATGAGCAATCTGGGAACAGGAACTGGGGTAATTCATCTTTGGGTGTCTGACCCAATGTAGCAGGAGTTCATTAAATGTCTGTTGGATAGATGGATGGATAGGTGGTTGGGTAGGTGGATGGATGAGTGGATGGATGACGGGATGGATGGATGGACGGACAGATGGACAGACAGAAGAACAGATGGCTGGGTAGGTGGGTGGGAGGATGGGTTGATGTGATATGCTTCCTGTCATGAAGGAGCTTACATTTTAGCCGGTGAATTAGACTTGCAATAAAAATAAAAGTTGTGTTAAATCTGGCACGTTCTTACAAGCAGTCAAAATCTCTAGTCCTTCAGTATCCCGAGAAGGGGCCCTGGGAAAGCTCACCAGAGCCCACCATAAGAGCCCAGCAGGGAGAGCTTAGGAGGCAGCATCAGCTCTTAGTTCCCACGACTCTGTGTTGCTGTTATCTCATGATGTGTGCGCTCTTCCGTGTCCCCAGCACTCAGCTTGCTGGGCCTTGTTTCTTCTTTATCGTCTTTGCTTGTTGGCCAGTTTGTCCTCCGAGCTCAGCAAAACCACGCTGGAGAGAGGAAGCATGTTTGTAGAGCCAGCTCCAGACCAACCTGGAACCTGTGAGGCTTCTTAGGAGGACAGGAGAGAGGACTTCGAAAGCGGGGCTCCATGACTTAGAGGGGACTGCGTGTGTCTCACTCCCAGGAGGAGGCCCAGCTTTGAGGAAAATGTCTCGTTTCTGATTTTTAAAGTCCCTAAACAAAGAGGCAGGTTGAAAGTAAAAGAACCATGGCCAGAAAGTACTGGGTTGATGCATAGATTCATAGCAGGTTTTCACTTGCCCATGGAATGCAAGTGTCACACGAGGGCTCACTGGTCGGTCACACAGTTCATCACATTTGCCAATTCTCAGGTTGACCGACATGGATCATCATGGATTAAAACATTTAAACCGGCCACGCTCGGTGGCTCAGCCTGTAATCCCAGCACTTTGGGAGGCCGAGGTGAATAGATTGCCTGAGCCTGCGGGTTCGAGACCCACCTGGGGAACTTGGCGAGACGTCATCTCTACAATAAATCAAAAAATTAGCCGGGCGTGGCAGCGCATGCCTGTAGTTCCAGCTACTTGGAAGGCTGAGGCGGAAGGATCGCCGGAGCCCAGCAGGTCGAGGCTGCGGTGGCCGGGAGCGACCACTGCACTCCAGTATGGATGGCAGAGTGAGATTCCAACCCAAAATAAAAATAAAACAAAACATTTAAACGGTCTTCATCAAAGCCCTATGTTCTTCCTGAACGTGGAGAATCACTCGGTTCAAGTGGCCCTCTTTGAACCGACAAAACCATTTTCTTGCTGTGCTTTCCCCATGGCATCCTCCCCACATGCGGCCCAAATGTTTCGAGCCACCCCCGCTGCCTTTGCTCCTTGTTAAACTCAAACAGAAGAATATGTCGAAAGTATTCTTTTTTCCCACTTGACACTTGAGCTTTTTTAGCCCACAAACAGCACTATCTTTCCTCGAAGCTGCAAAATGCAAGGCGTATTCACAAGCACATCATCACTCCAAATGACAAACGATACACTCCCAATACCACAGTGTTGCTGTGCCAACAACAAATGCAACAAAGTTATGCATCAACCTAATAGTTAAGAACCTTGGTGACACAGAGGGAGAACAGCAAAGCCAAGGCTGGGGGTCATAAGCTTGTGGCCACCATCCAGAGTCAAAGGGGTTTGGAATCAGACTTTTCTAGGTGAACTGCAGGGTGCGAAGGCTGTTAGTATTTACCAGCCCCTAACATGCCTGCAGGCACACACAGCCAGAACCAGTGTGGGTGACAATCTCACCTGCAAGCTTCACCATCACCTCATGGGCCGGTGGCTCTGGAAGACAGTAGGTCCTTTACATGGAGATGCAGACAGCGACAACCCTCCGTGTGGACACAGGATTGCTGCTTCCCAGCACTCCTGGGAAGCCCCAGCCGGAGGCCGGTCACTCCCCCAGGCTGAGTTTGCCCAGGAGCTTGGGAACAAGAAGGCAGTGGCTCAGCTCAGCCCTGCCACAGGCGTCTCTGGGTGCTGGGCTTCGGTTCCAGCACAAGGAACTGCATCCCTTCAGACAGCCATTCGGCACCTCCCACGGGCCAACACTGGTGTGGGCCAGGCCAACACTGGTGTACTGCCCTGGGGACAGAATGCCAGTTCCCGCCCTATAGTGACTATATTCTGGAGGACACCGACACTTTCACATGGTCCTCTTTCTTTTACTCCCCTGTGTAGCAAACATGGTTAGCCTGGGTTGACAAAGCAAGTGAGGAACTGAGCCTGGGTTCAGTCAGGTGTTTTCTAGATCCAACGAGTTTTTCTTCACAGTCACCTCTTAAGAGACTCAGGACGAATCAGAAGGTGCTAAAGGAGAAGAGAGTAGACCAAGGAGCAGATAAGTGTGAGGATGTGGGGCCTGCAGGTCTGGGATGTGTCGCTGGCCCGGGAGGTCCCCCTCAGCGGCAGCTCTGGGCGCTGGGGGCCCCTCAGCTGCTGGAATTGCCTTCTGCCTGAGGGGAGCTTCCTTGCCCAAGGGAACACCTCCCAGAGGGCAGCTCTCATCAGATGAGAGGCTGTGCTCCTTGCCCAAGGCTGCGCCCCTTTGCAAGGCCTCCCTGGGGCCGCCTGTCGCCTGTCACACTGGCTTTGCGGTTCATTTTCGCCCTGGGCCCAATCCTCTCCCTCGCTTCCTAACAGGGTTGTTCCTGAGAGCTTCACCCAATAAAATGTCCTGTGGGCAGATCTTTCTCGATGGTCTCTTTCCAGGGAAGCTGACCCACGGCACACTGCCATCACTGCCACCTGAGACAAGAGCTGTGGGGTCAGGTAGGAAGAGCAAACGAGCGCGGCTGGTTCTGCGTGGAGCCCGTGGCCAACCCTGTGCTGTGAGGTGAGTGCAACTGCAGGAGTGGCCAGGGGAGACTGCGGAGGCTGCAGTGACTGGCTTTTGCCAGATGTAAAACCAGCAGAGGGTTTTAGGCAGAGGGATGTGGCCTGACATGTCTAAACAGCTTGCTGTGGCTGTCAAGCAGACCAAAGGGAACCCAGGCAGAAGCAGGCAGGGCTAGCAATAATCAAGGGCACAGTGGTGGCAACAATGGCTACTTGTGAGAAGTGGTCAGATGCTGGCTACTTTAAGGACCAGGCACAGCTTGCATGCGTGGTGACAGCAGAGCTAAGGAGGACTCCAAGGTCCTGTAGGAACACATGCTGATCTTTTTAAAGACAACGGGGCCAGCTGTGAGAAACACAAGTGTGGGGAGCTGAGGCATGTGAGCATTTTACCTGCAAGATGTTGTCTGGACAGATGTCAGGTGGACAGTTGGAGACAGGACTGTGAAGTCAGGCAAGAGACACAAAGGAGAGCTCGGGGGCTGTTATTTTTCTTTTTAGAGACAGGGTCTCACTCTGTCAACCCAGGCTGAAGTACACTGGTGCACTCCCAGTTCACTGCAGCCTCAAACTCCTGGGCTCAAGTGGTTCAAGTAGTCCTCCCACCCCAGCCTCCTGAAGTGCTGGGATCACAGGTGTGAGCCACCGCACATGGAGGTGTTATTTTTTCAAAGTTGTGACATAAGGCTGGGAAAGGTCACCAAGGGACTGCAGTGGTGTGAGCACTGAGCTGAGGCCCACCAGCATCAAGAGTTCAGACAGACAAAGGAGCCAGCAAAGGAGCAGGCCCTGAGGTGGGAGGAGGCAGGAGCGTGGCCTGTGGGGCGTCACCAGTGTGCCATGCTGCTGACAAGCCTGCAGACAGCTCAGGAAAGCCTCTGGCAACACCCGCAGGTGGGGCTCCTTCAGTGGCACATGACGCAAAGCCCGATCACAGCGGGTTTGAGGGAGAGTGTACGTGAAGCAAGGGCCAAGCCAGCGGCTCCATGATGTGCTGTTTAACCCTGGGCTGGAAGGCAGGGAAGAGGAAGGCAGGGAAGAGGAAGGCAGGGAAGAGGCTTCCACACACCTCTTCCAGAGTGGCCACAAAACTGTGCCCAATTCCCCCTTTGCAGTCACCCGGGCACACGCAGACACCAGCACCGAGGGCCACAGGGCTACCCACACACCCAGGACCAAGACCCACTGCCAGAATGGCCACCACAGAAGCAGTATCTTCACACTCTGCTTTCAGAAGGAACCCTCCATGGAATCCAAAGACACAGAACCAACCCAGAAAACAGAGGAGTGTTTAGGCTCCTCTCCAAAAAACCTCTGGGTATACTTACGCTTCCAGCAGAGTTAAATGACACAGGACACACGTCTAATTTGCAAATCCAAAAGGTTTTATATGATTCAAAGAAAAAGTTATATTACACATATTCATTTAAATAAGTCGAAGTTTGTTACATAAAACATAATTATGAAACAGTTTAAGTTTTAAAACTGAAACTACTTAAAAGGCTCAAAGTCAAAAGATCAAGCAAGATTGCTCAGGCAATAAAGTGCACTAGGGAGCCTGCCTCGCCTCACCCTGCCTCCAGCTCACAGCGCACAGGCTCCACAATGAATCAACAAACAAAGGATCTGCTTCTCAGGAGAATCGTTTTCAAGCAGGAACTGTTTCCTGACTTAAAATGTTTTTTTGTTTTGTTTTTTTTTTTGAGTTGGAGTCTCACTCTGTCACCCAGACTGGAGTGCAGCGGCCGCTCCCGGCCACCGCAGCCTCGACCTGCTGGGCTCCGGTGATCCTTCCACCTCAGCCTTCTGAGTAGCCGGAATTACAGGTGCGCGCTACCACACCCGGCTGATTTTGATTTATTGTGGAGATGAGGTCTCGCCAAATTGCCCAGGCGGGTCTCGAACCCGCGGGCTCAGGCAATTCGCTCACCTAGGCCTCCCAAAGCACTGGGATTACAGGCTGAACCACAAATGAGGGGTGGGAGTGGGGGATTATTTAAGGTATTTCCGAATCTAATCAGGGAACAGAAGTGTAAATTAATACTCTTCCCAACATCTATCTATTCTTCAGAAACAACACTGCTCAGAGAATGAAATTCGATGTGACAAGCAACCAAATACTCAAGGACTTGGTATTATCCACCAAAACGCTAGTAGGACGAACATTACTTCCGTGTCATTGAGAAAATACCCAAATCTGATGCCATTACAGCACACGCACAGTCAAAAATGTTTCTGCTGACTTAGGCTGGGCAGGAAAAGGACTGGGGTGGTGGGACTTGTGAACTATGTACAAGTGTGGTTCTCCTGCAGCTGCAGTCTCATGGCAACAGCAACACTCATCTAAGGAACTGTCCAAAAGCGCAAAAACCTCCTAAGAATACATACACACAAGTCAAACAACAGTTGATACGAAAGGCAAATTAGTGGGTATCAGTGACACACAATCAATGACCAGGAGAGGGTTGTATCAGACTAAAAAGACTTGTACACAAAACCTAGTTTCATTCAATTATTCAGTATTTCACCTTACCATCATTTTAATAAAGGTAAATGCCAATAGCAGGCAAAGACAAAATCTAAATACACACTGCACAATACAAAAATATTTCCAGGTTACCAAAGTAGTGCAACATTCCATATGTTCTTGCCTTTATTCTGTTGCCTGAACATCCAACACTTAACAACAACCAGCTTCAATGGCTTCTTGGATACAGGAGGCCACAGTCTCTTGTTTATCTCGGACATGTGTTCACAGCTTAAAAGCAGTGTCCGTCGTCTATTTTATAGGTAGACTGCAAAAAGCCCCATTCCAGATAACATTCTGTTTGATCAAAACAATGTTCTTCACACAAAATGAATGAAGGGCAGCCGGGTGGTATTACTGCCATTGAGCGTAACTTGTATTTCCTGTAAGTTGTGATATTTAATAAATAAAAGAATCAGAACCTTGCGGTGTCGGCTGCACATGCACCTCAACTTGGCTAAGCTGCACTTTGGTGGAAAGCTCATCCAACCAACATAGACATTTCCTTTTTCTCTAAGATGTTATTCTACCCACAATATAGTCTGGGTAAAGCCACACTGAAAGAAATCAACGGACAATCAACAAAGCAGCTGGGTTTAGGTGCTTACATGATCTCTTTTGGCATTTCAGATACAAACAGGAAATGGAATGGCTTGCCTTCAGCAGAGCAATGACCCAGAAGACAGTATTACACACAGACACAAGATACTGCAGCAGCTCCTGCTCCCTGGGATCTGTCCAGTAGCTTAAGTTACCCTCTGGGGTACAACCTTCATGAATCACACCTGGGACACAGGTCACCGGTTCTAAACAACCAAAACTGTAGGTCCTTGGGTGACAGGAATGGTTGCATGGAATTTCCCTTGAAAATGTTACAAACAAGCCGACTGGAAATTTTGTTTTTCCCTTTTAAGAGGCCCTTATTCAATCGATTCCAATTCCAAAAATTTCTTAAATCTAAAAGGTGTGATAACAGACTTGTAATTTTTGTTTTTGGCTGAATAATGTGTCAGGTTTACTAAAAGCAAGGTCATTATAAAAACTTTGTTATTTAACACTGAAAAGAAGGTGGCAAAATCATCTATGTAGAAATTGGTGATCTGAGCACCAACAGTATAAATATTTTTATAAAAAACCGTATAAAAATTAGTACCCTGTCTCATTTCTACAAAACATGAATAGAAAGATTTTGTAAACTTCATTGCCGAAATGTTTATTTAAATGCTGGTGATTTTGATTATCAAATTTTCTTCTGTTTCCTAAAAAACAAAAACAAAAAACCCAAAAAACAAAACTTCCAAAACTACAAAAGATATTGAACAGGGTCCCAACCAGAAAAAAAAAGTTAACATACTTTCATCAGAACCAGCTCCTCAACCTTTCCCTAGCCCCTAAAAGCATTTTGTTTTACGGAGAGGAACCCATCAGTTCCATTCCTGAAAAGAGGCTTTTTAAAAAATCC
This sequence comes from Carlito syrichta, assembly GCF_000164805.1. Taxonomy (NCBI): domain Eukaryota; kingdom Metazoa; phylum Chordata; class Mammalia; order Primates; family Tarsiidae; genus Carlito; species Carlito syrichta. The sequence continues at coordinate 204,102 of NW_007248084.1, read as the reverse complement.
CATGAGTAATGCCCCAGCCAACCTTTCAGCCAGAGGCTGGCATGGTCACAAGTGGGCTCCCAGGGCTCTCTGCAGAGGCAATCCTGTTCAGCTTGCCAACCTCTGCCTGCCAGCCTGGGATCTTCTTGGTAGTCATATGGCGCCGGGCGTGCTTTGTCAGGTGGTCACTGCGCATGAAACGCCGGTCACATACTGGACACACAAACTTCTTCTCCCCTGTGTGAGTTCTGCGGTGGCGAGACAGTTCATCTGAACGAGCAAATTTTTTATCACAGCCATCCCAGCTGCAGCTGAAAGGCTTCTCCCCTAGGAGGTAAGAACACACATATTAAAGAAAAAGTAAATGCACAGCACCTTATTGGATAGGTTAATTTAGAAAGCAATAGCCTATTATTCCGTAACTGGGTGATTCAAAAGCTAAAAAAATCCTCTCAAATGCATTTCTTCCTGCCACATCTAAAAGATGCAGTATGTCAGGGGCCATATATCAAACTAATCTAATCTTTCAAAAGATATTTTAAAATAAAAATAAATCCACCATTATAGCTTGGGGTAGAAGGAAGATTCTTGAAAAGAATTCATTCTCTTTCAGGATTGAACTTCATATTAAAAAAAAAAATCCTTCCCAGGACCTAGAAGACTTCTCAGGATTATTAATTCTATTTTCACATTTCTTATTACACTGACAGGGTACAAAATGGAATGCCATTTACAAAATGGCACAAGGGGATTCTTTCACACCTTTATAGTTATTTAAATTGAAGGACTTTGGAAACACAGGAGCTTATTTTCGTCACTGCTGGGCAGCTGACTGAATAGTAAAACCTCATTCAGTCACCTCCTTGAATGTGGAAGCTGTACTTTGATGCGCCTTGAAGTTCACTTTGATGTGATATGAAGTTCACCTGAGAGAGAATGAATTCAGTGACAAGCAGAGGTCATCAAGTCAGCAAGCCTTTTAAGAGAGCCAAGCAGGTCAATTTCCTCAAAAGCACCTGTTCCCTCTGACACAGCCTCTATGTCCATCCTACTGTGCAAATGACCAGGAATATATTTGGATGAGAAAAGGCAAATACGGGGGAACCCCCAAAAGCATGGAATTTATTTATAAAATTGTGCATTTATTCTTACATGTTTAAACTTTAGTCACCTCCAAAGTAATCTGTGTGATGCAATACACCCATCGAGACACTTTTTCCACTGCTCACAACAGTTTTTGAACTCATCAGTTTTGATGCCTTTTAGTGCTTCTACCGTTTTTTGTTTTACCTCTTCCATATCAGCAAAATGTTTCCCTTTGAGGACTTTTTTCATCCGAGGAAACAAAAAAAAAAGTTGCTTGGGGAAAAATCAGGTGAATAGGGAGGGTAGAGCACAGGGATCATGCTGTTTTTGGTTAAAAACCGAATACGTGGCGAGATGTGAGCAGGTGCATTGTTATGGTGGCAGAACCAGTCACCTGTCTGCCACAACTCGGGACATTTCTTCCACAAATCGTGATGCAACCTCCTCAAGACTCCCAGATAAAAAATTTGGTTGACTGATGTGAAGGACAAATTTCAAGTGTACAAGGGACTTATCCTCAAAAAAAAAAGAAAAAATAGATAATTCTGTTATTGGGGGGTTCTCCTCTCGTATATAACTAAAGAGGAATGTGGTGTTTACATAATACACCACTAAGATCCAAAAAGAAAGAAAGCTAAGGGAACAATCTAAGACCTGGCTCTGGGAAGCCTCCTGGAGGGCTTTGCCAAGTAGAGATCGGTAAGGGGCCGAGGGTGAAAGTGGAAATAGAAAACCAGAGAGAAGGCCAAGGGAGGCTGTTTTTGCATGGGCCGGACTTGGGGCCTTACCCGCAAAGTAAACAGCCACTCAGTAGTGTGGAGGAATCTGAGAGTTACTCTTACAGTGTCTGAATACCAGGACTGCACGTCATTCTGCATGCAGGGGTTTTCAAGATCACAGCAAAACAACACTAACTCATGGAATAGCTACACAGAGCACCTGAGCAAAGCTGTCCTAATCTAACAGCAAGACTCTCCACCAGGCAACATTCAGAGCACTGCTAGAGAGCACCACTAGCCCCCGGGGCTGTTCAGACACCTCAACTGACAAAAATGTCAAATTTTGCTCCTCAGTCTCACCAACCACATGTCAAGTGTGAGTGGCTAGTGGCTGCCCTAATGGACAGACAGTGAACATTTCCACCACTGCAAAAATTATACTGGACAGAGATGACTGGACGGTGACAAGAACACTAGATCATTATAGTTTCTTGCATGATTTACTCTGAATTAAAAACTACTCTCAGAGATAAGAAAACTATACTTTAAAAGACATTCTCGAATTTGAGATTTTCTAGTTTGAACAGATCTTTCCCCATGGTAAACGTAACTAAGTCACATTGACAAAACATTTATTCTATGTGAATATTTTCCAAAATGCCCAGAAAGCATGAGATGTCTCCTGCAATGTGAACAGAAGGAGACACTATGAGTCACCCTAAGAGTTATCAAAGCCCCTGTATCACAGAACTATATACTACATTTTGTCTCCCAGGGTGAACAACTGGCACTCCATATAAAAACCACAGATGGTTCTAACTGGCCACTGGAAAAAATAAAAAATTAAAACCCACTGAGGGTATGCTAATGGTAACTAATGGTAACTCCAATCCTTACAAGATGGTGAGGGCTTTTCAAAACCAAAGGAAAAAACCACACTTTTGCTTTTTCCAGGCATTCTCACAAAGCCCTCCCACCCAAAGGCGGCTCGAGATGGGCTTCCTAACCATAGCATCTGACAGTACTTACCTGTGTGAGTACGAAGATGAGCCTTGAGGTGGGAACTTTTGAAATAAGTCTTCCGGCAGCCTGGGAAGTTGCAAACATAGTTCCTTCTTCTGGAAAAGTCTACCTGAGGGGTACAGTTTTGGCTAGAGGCAATGAACACAGGGGCAGGGGCAAGGGGCAGCAACTTGCTACTCCCCACAGTCATGACACTGGCTGTGCAGGCAGCAGGCGGGGGGAGGGCTCCCTGGGGCAGAACCAGCATCACGGCTCCCTGAGGCACCGGTGGTCCCATGAACACAGGCTGAGGCCCTGGAGCAGCTTGGGCTAGGACGGGTCTGACAGTCCCCACAGGCAACTGAGGGGGAGGGGACTTCAAAATAGCTGGTAACATGCCACTCTGTCCAGTCACAGGGATCATTTGGCAAAGGACAGGGGGACCCGGAGCAGGGACAGAAATCAGAGGGGTGGTTTTCCTAGGCAAGTCATTTTCATAATTCTTTGGTGAGCAGGTCTGAACCGCAACGGGCCAGCCTGCCTGCTGTCCGTTATCAGTGGGAAGCAGGCCACTGGACTTGTGCAAGCAAGGCTGACAGGACACTGAATTAGTGTTGAGTAGACTGTCTGTGAGGTGTGTGTCCTGCAAAACTTCAAAATGTCCCAGAAACTGTGTCTCTCCTTCTCTGCTGTCAGAAAGCTGCTGCTCTGGAGTCGGACCGGCAGGAAAGCGGGCAGGAGCAGGGCTCTCCCCAGTGTGGCGGATCACGCTGGTCATCATGGCCCTGCAGGGAGCACTGGGGGTTTGCTCCAGGGGCTCTGGCTTCAAACCTGGTGAGCCCCTCTCTGCCCTCCTGCTCAGCACTCTGGCTGCCACAGCAGGAGACGGGGAGACAGTCATGACTGTGTGTGCTTTGGAATCAGTAACTTGGGAAGAAACAGGTGTCCCTGTCGATGGCTCCACGACTTCGGGGCTCTGAGGAGGAGTTATGCACTTAAAAAAAAAAAAAGTACCAAGTGAAAAGGTTGTTTTGGCTAGAATTTAAGAGATGTATTTGATCACAGCATCCCCAATACCTTTAGACAGAAAATCTAGAAGTTTGGTCTAAGCCTGTTCTCAACACCTCAGCGGATGTCAAGGCTGCACAAGGCACTCTACTTTCTCAGTCTGTCCCGATCCCCAAGAGCCCAATGCTGAGGAACTCAGAGGGGCCCCTAGCAGCCAGGCCAACCACTCCTCCAACCCCCTCCACCACCCACCATCCCTTCTGATCCCTCTCCCAATTTGCTTTCTACATTCTCCTTCCAGTGTAAGCTTCCGTCCCAGGACAAACACATCACCATTTTCACTCCCATTAGCAACCTACAGCTCCCAACTTCTCCAAGCTGAAAAGTAATTTTTAAAAATTCATGTGGCCAAGTTAAAAAAAAGCAACAACAAAAAATAATGATTTACTGAACCCAACTCACGCAAGAAGTCAGCTGCCACAGGAAAGCAGAGTGCTAACCCAGTTAAGGCCATCTGATGTCAAAGCACACGCTTTCACCAGCTGCCTCCCAGATATCCTGATCTTACACTGGGTCACTGGGAGAACCCAAGCCTACAGAGACTCGCCAAGGAAGTGTGTAAACTTCTCACACCAACCTGTAAGTTTCATCCTATAGACACTAACCACGTGGCTAACAAGCTATGCTCTGTCAACAGAAGAAACACAACATCAAGAGATGAAGGGAGAGTTTTTACCCCTTCAGACCACACAAATGAGGGGTATGCAACTTCCTTGCCAGGATTTCAGGGAATCTTCCCATGAGTTCAACAAATTTAAGGTAATGAAGTCATTTCACAAAAATGCTCTTCTCCCCCCACCTCTTCTTACCAGAGTCGATAAAGAATGGAAATCCTTTGGTAGCTCAGGTGCAGAGACATCAGGATGCACAGTGGCAGTGACGTCCCCTGAGTCAGAGACAGGTGTGAGAGGTCTTATCTTTAACAGGTCACCACCTTTCTGGGCTCTCTGACCCCAGGAGCTCATACACACAAGAGCCTCCACAGCTTCGATGTCTGTCTGCTCCAAGATGCTGCACACAGACCTTTCGCTGTCATGATGCTTCTTCTCCAGGATTGACTCACATATGTCCATGATGTCCACCTAAAGGCAGCAGAACACAACAGCCTCTCAAGGCAGGGTAGACACAGCAAAGGCTACCACGGGGGGCACGTGGCCACGCAGACCAGGAGCCTGGACTTGCTGGAATGCCCGTGCAGTACTCCCTACTCAACAAGCTCCGTGTTCCAGGAAAAGACTTGAACAAGCTCGTGACTTTGCTTTTAAACTGCCGTTCTCGAGGCTGAGCTCCCAAGGCATAAAGACACATTTCCACGCAATCCGCCTCGGCGTCGAAACTGTCCAGGCTCTCCCCAGACCCACCAATGCCACTCTGCCGGGCTGCTGGCCTGCAGCCCGCTCCACGACACCAACTGTGAAACCACAGGGTGCCCGCTTCCTGCACCAGAGCCGCCCAGCCCCTCTGCGGCCCGCACACCGCGACGGCGCGGCTTGGCAGCAGTCCGCGCTGCCGCGCCTCTGAAGACCCTCGGCCCGACGTGCGTGAGCCCCTCCCCGCGCTCCCGCCAACCGTCCTTC
>NW_007248084.1:188208-197812 GCF_000164805.1 Carlito syrichta | reverse complement strand
CGGGCTGGGGAAGGGGACCACACTTAAAGGAGCCGCCTGCTGCCGGCCGCACGGCCCATGCGCCGAATCTGACTGTAGAGGAGGTCCACATGGAGGTCTCAACCTCCTTTTTGCTTTTAATTTTGTCTTTAATTTCTGGGGGTCCACCTTCGGCTCTTGGGAGGGCATCCCTGACCCGGGAGAGGTTTGACAGCCGGCAGGTTCCGGGTGACGTTCTTGCATCCGCTCATTTCTACAGACATTCAGAGCCCGAGGTTCTTGACCTGAGTCTTCATGGATGGACACCACTCCTCAGGCGTCTCCTGTTCGCTGTTAGCCATTCTTTGATGGGGTCTGGGGAAGCCAAGAACGGTCATCACTGAAAGATGGCTGGTGAAATCTGCCCATTCTTCCCTGGCCCCCTGGAAATACCATCGCCTCCGGGAGGTCCTCGGACCTGCATGACAGATCTGGCTCCGTTTCCAAGGGGCTTTTATCCCCATGCACTCACTGCTCACGACTCTTGGTGTGGTCTATGCACTTCGGCAGTGCTAAGTTCTTGAAGAGCAGGAGCTTTGCTGTGTTTGTGTATATTGCTGCGCACCAATAGGCCATCCCGTCGCTGAGCCCACATTTGCTGAGCCGTGATGTGGGCTAGCGCACTGTAAGGTGCAGGGACCGCAGTGAGGAATCCTTGTCCATAAAAGCTGGTAGACAGGATCCTGGCACTGTGGGGACTGCTCTGAGCACGAGAACCCTGGGCCCAAGGGACAGCCTCAACAAACTCACATGCGCCCCCATACCTAGAGGGAAACTCAGGTGGGACCCAGAACTCTTGCCAGCACTGGTTTCTCATCAGCCTCCTTTGACTGGACTGGGGGTTGTGTAGGCTGAAGAGAGGGTATTTGCTGAAAGTAACAGTAAGAGTGTTTACAAGTGAATGAACCGTGGTTAATTCTGGGGAGTCTCTGAGAAGGGCAGAGGAAGTTCTGTGCGTGAAAGTTGTGTTAGATACAGACTGGAATATTCTGTTTTGCCTGGATTCCCTTGTTAGTCTTCTCGCTGGTCCACTCCTGCCCCACAATCCAGTCCCACCCAGCGTCCTGAGGGAACTTTAACCCTTAAAGTGGCTCCCACTGCACTGGGAAGATGCCCCCACTCCCTCCTGTGGCTTGCTAGTTCTTACAGGGATCCAGTTCCCTGGCTCAGCCCCTGCTGCTCTGACTCTCTCCACGCCCCAGCTGTACTCCAGGCCCCTGCCTTCTCCAGGTCCTCCTCTTGCTCTTTTCTGGAATGCTGTTCCCCCAGATAACTCCTTTGATCTTCAGGGCCACCCCCCAGAGGCACCTCCTCCCACAGACCTGCCATGAGGAGCTGACCTCTACTCACAACTCTGTCCATGACCTGTGAGTTTCCTGTTTCTTTAGTTACTTGTTTATCAACTGTCTCCTCACCAGAAGGAATGTCCCCAGGCCGGGGAGCTTGTCTGTCTAGTTGGTCTGCACAGGCACACAGTAACTACTGATCGAATGAATGAATGACGTCATCTACGGGTCTCCCCACTTGGACATCCCGCAGGCACCTCTAATTCCATGTCCTTGAAACTGAACTCATACTCTACCCAAATCTGGGTTTCTCACCTCTGTGAATGGCACCACTGGATACCCTCTTCTTGGATCTAGAAACCTGACAGTCATCTTCAGCGCCTCCTTTTCCTGCACTTTCTTTTGCCAGTTACGTCATGTTCTTCTCCCTCTAGAACACCACTCCAACCTTTCTCATCACCCAGACCTCCTCTTGTGCAGGCCACCATCCTAGCTCACCTGAATTATTGCCACTGCCTCCCAACAGGTGTCCCTGCCTCCGTCGGGACAGTCTACAGTCGGCTCCTCACTTCCCTGCAGAACCGTCTTCAGAAGTAGAGGTGGTACTGAACCTGTGTTCAAGCTCAGTTGGCATCCAAACAGCTGTAGGACTGAATCTGCACTCCTTATCTGGGATCCCATGACTCTTCCTTACAGGGCTCCAGCCAGCACTTCTGGCACCATTTCTGACCAGTCCCCTAAACTGCTTTCCCTGCCGCCTTCTTGTCCCCACTGTCCCAATACGGAACCCTGTGCTCCCAGTATCATGTCACCGTCCTCTACTATGTAGATTGCAGTCTTTCTACCTGGAACAGGCCACCAACCCTTGTCTGCTTTGATCCCAAGGCTGTGGATGCAACTCCTCAGCGAAGCCCTCCCTGACTCCCCTGAATAACTGGGGGAGTCATGGGCTTTGGAGTCAGATCTGGATTCAAACCCTTGCTCTGCTAGTGTGACCTTGGCTAGGTCCTCCTGTCTGCAGGACAGGAGGCAGTTCTCCCGAACCTGGCATCCTGGTTTCTCTTGCCCCAGGATGTGTTTCTGCTCCCTGGACAGCATGTGCACATGGAACTTGGGTAGCAGCTGGCTCAAGCTCTTCAGGCATGGGCCCTTGTTCTGCCTGTCTCTAGCCCATCTTCCAGACAGACAGACAGAAAGGTATGGTTGCTGCCCAAGCCCTGATTCTGGCCCTGCCCATAGTCAGATAGTGACATGTTTATAAGCTAATGAAAGTTGTGAATCACTGACAGAGACATCACAGAGACTCCTGTTGACACCAGGCCCCACAGACTTGGGAAGAGCATGGTCTAGCAGGCAGACTGGACATGATCACAGATAACTACTGTAGAGAGAGCATGTGTTTGCAAGTCAGAATTCTGCCCCTTTCTGTGTCCTTCCAGAGAGTCTGTGGATATACTCGTACACACATACTCTTATACAAAGGACAGTTAGTGCTCTATACCAGCAGTCCCCAATGTTTTTGGCATCAGGGACTGATTTCATGGAAGATAATTTTTCCACAGACCAGTGGGGAAGAGCAAGGAGGTGGGGGAGTGAATGGTTTGGGGATGATTCAAGCACATCACATTTATTGTGTAGATCAGTGGTGGCATTAGAATCTCATAAAGAGTGTGCAACCTAGATCCCTCACATGTGCAGTTCACAATAGGGTTCATGCTCCCATGAGGGTCTAATGCCACAGCTGATGTGATAGGTGGCAGCTCAGGCATTCATGCCAGCGATGGGGAGTGGCTGTAAATACAGATGAAGCTTCACTCACTCGCCTGCTGCTTACATCTTGCTGTGCGACCTGGTTCTGTACTGGCCCGAGGGTTGGGGACCTCTGTTCTACACCTTTGACACCCTGCTTGCTTTTATGTCTTAGAGGTAATTGCATGTTAGCACAAAATCAACCTCATTCTCTGTAATGGTTAAGTAATATTCCAGTATATGGGTGTGCTATCATTTAACACTCTGGTTAAATAACCAGGATGTTTAGGTTGTTTCCAGTTTGCCAGGAACATCATGTCCACCCATCATCTGCCCATGGATCAGTTCCTAGAATTGGAATTGCTGGCTTAACTGCTCTGTGAATTTCTTTGCACTTTCTTTTCTTTTTTGGTAAATTTTATTGACGTACAGCGTAGTATAGCATAGATATAGGAAAGTGCAAAAACTCATGTGTGTAACTCTAGTGAATTTTCTTTTCTTTTTCTTTTTTCTTGTTTTTGAGTTGGAGTCTCACTCTGTCGCCCAGGCTAGAGCGCAGTGGCATGTGCACAGCCACCACAGCCTTGACCTGCAGGCAGTCCTTCCACCTCAGCCTTCCAAGTAGCTGAAACTACAGGTGTGTGCTACCACACTCAACTTATATTTTGATTATTGTGAGGCAAGGTCTCACTAAGTTGCCCAAACTGGTCTCAAGCCCCTGAACCCAGGCAATCCTCTCACCTTGGCCTCCCCAAGTCCTGGGATTACAGGCTTGAACCACCGCGCTAGTGAATTTTCACAAGGCAGACACTCTGTGTCACCAGCACCCAATCAAGAAACAGATTATTAGCAGAATCTTAGAAGCCTCCTCAAGCTTCCTGTCAGTCACTCCTTGCCTTTTTCCTGACCCCTTGCACAAGATAATCTTTATCATGACTTCTAACAGCCTTGGTTGGTTTTGCATGTGTTGAAACTTACAAAGAAAAGCATACGGAATGTTCGGTTTGGTATCTGGCTTCTTCCACTCAATGTGGTGGTGTATGGAGTTCGTTTGGTCTTATTGTCAAAGAATATACCACCACATATTGATCCCTTCTTCTGTTGATGAACATTGGGATTATTTCCAATTTGGGGCTATTATGAAGAAAGCTGTATGAAAATTCTGATATACATACATTTTTAATTTAGAAACATATTGTCAAATTGCCCTCCAAACTTGTGCCCATTTACCCCACCAACAATGGAGTGTGAAGCCTGTTTCCATTTCTTTCCTAATGCTGGCCTTTTCTGGGTTTTCTGACCTTCACCAAGCTAAGTGAAAAAAATGAGAGCTCATGTTATTTTGTATTTCTTTGGTGGACTTTACCTAATTTTTCATATATTTAAAAGTCATCTTGATTTTCTGTGAACTTTAGAAACATTTTGGTGGACAGAATAAAAACCTGAGCTTGGGTTCACGCCTATAATCCCAGCACTTTGAGAAGCCAAGGCAGGAGATTGTTTGATCCCAGGAATTTGAGACCAGCCTGGGCAACATAGCAAGACCTCATCTCTACAAAAAAGAAAAAAAAAATTAGCCAGGCCTGATGTTGTGCGCCTGTAGTCGCAGCTACGCAGGAGGCTAAGGTGGAAGAATCACCTGAGCCCAGAAGGTCAAGGCTGTGGTGAGCTGTGATCATGCCACTGCACTCCAGCCTGAGAGACACAGTGAGACCCTGACTCAAAAACAAAAAGGCAAAACAAAACAAACCCCAAATCTGAGCATGTGTATATGCTGAAGGGAAGGCGTCAGTGGAGAAAATGTAATGATGCAAGAAAGTAATGATGCAGGGGGTCGGGGGTGATGAGGAGAATGAAGCTGCAGATGTGGGGGGCAGGTTGGGAGGAGCACTCCCAGAGGAGCCAGCTCTAAGGAGAAGGAAGGACCTGCTTCACTGGGGAGAAGACACCTAAAGATGCAGGGAGGTTCTGGGAAAGAGAGGAGAGAAGGTCAGATGCTTATGTGTGATCCACCATCTTGGGGACCCATGAGGACAAGCCATCTGCTGGAGGCAGGGGCACTGGTGAGGTTGAGACTGGGTGTGATAAGAAGGGTTTGAGAGCTAACCCAGAGACCGTTGTGTTAAAGACTCAACCAGGGAGGAATAGCAGGATTGCTTGCTTACTGCACTGAGGTTGGAGTTAGAATTTTAGCATGATCCTGGACAAAAAAATGGGGAAATGGGGTTCTCATCATAGGTCCTGGTGTTAAAGGGCTGGGTCCCCTTGGGCAGATTCCTTTCTGCTCTTTTTTTTTTGAGTTGGAGTCTCACTCTGTCGCCCAGACTGGAGTGCAGTGGCTGCTCCTGGCCACCGCAGCCTTGACCTGCTGGGCTCCGGTGATCCTTCCGCCTCAGCCTTCCAAGTAGCCGGAATTACAGACACACGCTACCATGCCCGGCTGATTTTTTGATTTATTATAGAGATGAGGTCTCGCCAAGTTGCCCAGGCGGGTCTGGATCCCACGGGCTCAGCAATCCACTCACCTCAGCCTCCCAAAGGCGCGGGATTACAGGCTGAGCCACCGAGCCCGGCTCCTTTCTGCTCTTTAAGTCTGTTTTCGGAACTGCAGAGTGGAGTTGGATTAGCTCTGTGATTTTAATCAGCCTTGAACTATGATCAGGTTAGTTTTTATGGATTTGTTATAAATGAGAAAAAATAAGGTGAGAGAATGGATTTTTGTTTTCATAAAATGTTACAGTTTGAATGTGTCCCCAGAAGTTCATTTTTTGCATATTTGATCTCCTATAGAGTGGTGTTGAGAGGCGGGATCTTTAAGAAATTAGACCATGAGAGCTCTGCCTTCATAAATGGATTAATGCTGGTATCACAGGAGTGGGTTCTTTATAAAGAATGAGTTCAGCTTCCTCTTGTTCTTTCACCCTCTCTTCACCCTTCCATTTTAGGAAAATGCAACAAGAAGGTCCTCACCAGATGCCAGCTCTTGATCTTGGACTCCAGAGCCACGAGCCAGTACATTTCTGTTGATTATAAATTACCCAGTTTTAGGTACTCTCTTATGGCAATACAAAACAGACTAAGAGATATAGTTAAGTGTAATTTAAGAAGTATCATTTGTTCTGAGATTATATCCTTCTGGTTTTTTCTTCCCGAAATGTCCTGTCTTGTATGATGAGATAGGGATCATGGATGACACATATACCCTAACTTGTGAAAACAAAACATTGGCCACTCTATAGCAGCCCCCAGACTTGTTCTGAAATCTTATAATCAGAGAAATTTCCAAATCTGCAAATCTCAGAATCTTGAACTAGGTGTGTTCTGAGGTCCTTCCCAGCACTGATAATCCACAGTTCTGCCAGGGCTGGTCTCTTTTCCATGTTACACTTGGAGGAACTGGTTTCCAGGCCTGCCCTAGGCCCAGCAGCTGCTGAGGGATGAGGGCCCACAGTGGGCAAACTCCCTCCTCCTGATCCTCACCCCCGCCAGGTACCCGGCAACGCACCCCCCTCCCCCCGCCCACTTTGTGTTGCAGACTGACTGGCCCAGGCCTCAGAAGCTCTTGAGTATTTCATTCATTAGCCAGAGCGTAGCTGTGGAACCAACAAGGAACAGAGAGTTTCCTGAAGGCTGTCCTCCCTGCTCCCACCTGTCTGCCAGGCTGGGCAGGAGGGCCAGGAGAGCTGACTTTGGAGGGCCGTGCCTGGCTGACCACAGAGGCCTGGGTCTGGCCCATTCTTCCTGCTGCTCCCTTTCTCTCTGGGTGGAGCTTACTGGGCTGGAAGCAGCACAAGGACCAGAACGTGCTATGAACTGACTAGCTGCTCAGTCAGCTGTCTTCTTGACTAAGTGACTGCATCAATGATTGACTAAATGGATGGATTAATGACCCACCAACCCATAGACCTGCTCAGCAACTGCTTGGAAGTGCTTGTTCATCCTAACACCCCCAGGGCTCCTGCTGCCTCCCCTAGAGACACTGAGATGGGGGAGCAGAGGGCCTGTAGGGGTAGTTGAGGCACATATCATCCAGGTCAACCCATTTATTTTATAGGTGGGGAGACTGAAGCCTAGCGACTTCACACGGAGCCACTTTGCTCAGGAGAGAAGTATAATGACACCATGTCCGATGCGTTAGCGGTACAAAGAAGAGGCAGGCCAACAGACATTTATTAAAATGTAGGCCAAATGCCGTGCTGATTTCAGCCCCATTTGCAGATGAAGAAACTGAGGAACAGGGAGGTGAAGCAACTTGCCATCCTCACTGACCAGCTAGTGGTGGACCCAGGACCCTTCCTCTCAAGGCCGGGGCGTCTTTCTCCCAGCTGTGTCCTCTTGGAAGGCAGGCTGCCAGGAGCACAGGCTGAGTCCTCACAAGTGGGCCTGGAGGGGGGGAAGCTGCAGGAAGCCCCCACCAGACGCAGAAAGGGCTGCTCCGTTCCCCATCCCTCCTGGGGAAGGGTGAGGAAGCAAGCGCTGCTTTGTTCCTGCTGTTGCTGACCACCCCCTCCTCTCACCTGCAAATGCCTCCTGCTCTGTGGCTCTGGCCCCCTCGTGGCCGCTGCGCTCTGCCTTCCTTCTGTGTGTCTCCAGGCTGGGGCACAACCTCTCTGTGTGTTATGTCTTCAAACCTTCCAAGAGGGATAACCAGGTTGTGTCTATGAGTCGGGGTCTCAGACTCAGGGTTGAGAGGCCACATAGCTGCAACTTGAACCTTTTGCCAGAGGAAAGCCCCGGAATGGGCTGTGGGTGTGGTGTCTGGAAGCTTTTCTGAGGGGATGGGCGCTTGGCAGAGGTTCGGCAGAGCCTGGGCGAGTGCAGTCTGTGGGGTGGGGTCGGAGTGCCCTGTGCCCTCAGCGCTGTGTGGACTATGAAAAATAAGGCCTGCCCTCTGTTCCTCAGCTCCCCTCCATTCCACACACAAGAGGATGTCCCAGGTACCTCGGGCCACGCTGGCACATGTGTGGTGGGGGGCAGAGGACACTCAGTTATTCCTGTCTTAGGAACTTGTGGAAGGCCTTGTCTGGGACAGTTCCCCAAGGAGACATCGCTGAAGCTGGGTGTTAGGAGTCAAGTAGGAGGCTGCCCCCAGGACGTGAAGGTGATCTTTTGCTGCTAACAACACCCCTCATCCACCTGTGCATTCTCCAGCTCCTGACACAAGATCCTTCTATATATAGTGTGTGCCTGGCGAACTGAAGTAAGCCCAGGAAGAAGCATATGACATTATCCAGGCCGGCAGTTCTCAAACTTGAGCCTGGAAGGCATGTTGAAACACAGATGGTTGGGCCCACCCCAGGACTTCTGACTGAGTTCGGATGAGGTGTGTGAACCTGCGTGTCTAACAAGTTCCCAGATGCGGTTGAAGTCACTGTCCGGGGATCACAACTGTGAGAACTACTGATTAGTCCAAGTCCCTCATTTTATAGAAAGAGAAGTGGACACTCAGGGAATAGAAGCAGCTTGTCTCACTCGCTCAGGGAGTGTGAGTAGAGAAATGACTGGACCCCCTCTCCCCAGACTCACTCCCGACTCTGGCCCTCGCATCACGCTGCAGTGCCACTGGCTACCTCCTGGACTCATGCCCCAGGGACAGCCCCGGAAGATAGCCTTGTGAGGTCAGTGTGGCGCTGGGCAACAGCACAAACTACCCACTGGTCTGCGAGGGCAGCCTTCCAAGTGTCCCCGTGGCCGCCCAGCCCGTCTGCCTGGCCAGCTGCTTGCGACTGGGTATGCTGCCAGCCCTGCTTCCCCAGTGACCCAGCATAGCGGGGCCACCGGCTCAGACGGAATAGCAAGGTCAGCCAGGGTGGGCGCTCAGGGCACCTGGCAGAGTGGCCAGTGGAGAAACATCTCACAGGGTGACTTTGTGTGGGTCCCTGTGGGGGCCGGGCAGGAATCCATTGGGAGGCCTGCACCCGTTCCCGCTCCCTGGGCAGTGCCAGCCTGAGCCCTAGCACTCACCCAGTCTCTGCACAGGCTGACAGGCATTTGCAGGACTGGTCCTATGTGCCACGCAGCCTTGAGAGGGTAAGGCCCCAAACTGGCCAGCCTGTTGACTCAGCACAGCAGTGGATTTTAACCACTGAAAGAAGATGTCCGGCTGAGGCAGGCCAGCCTCCAGTGCAGAGCTCAGCATGACAGAGCCAGGAGTCACCAGCTTCCCCCAGGCGGGCCAGCCCCTCTGCCAGGGGTTTTCCTGGCACTGGAGCGCTCTTCACCACTGGTTCCTTCTGCAGAGCTGTCCTTAGCAACAGCAGCCTCCCCTTTTCCTGGAAGGCTGCACCCCAGGCTGCAGCAGGGCACCTTCCAGGCGTCCTCACGTGGGCATCTCTTCTGTTGCCTGGTCGGTTTGCGCCTGTCTCCCCCTTAAACAGGGAGCTCCAGTGCCAAAGAATGTGCAGATCTGACCGCAGAGCAGGGCCCGCTTGGGCTGGGCTTACTCTTCACCAAGAAACCAGCAAGCCGTGTAGTCAGGAGGAGTTTGTTTTTGGTTTTTTTTTTTTGAGTTAGAGTCTCATTCTGTCGCCCAGACTGGAGAGCAGTGGCCA
>NW_007248084.1:150994-187836 GCF_000164805.1 Carlito syrichta | reverse complement strand
GAAGGCTGAGGCGGAAGGATCACCAGAGCCCAGCAGGTCGAGGCTGTGGTGGCCGGGAACGGCCACTGCACTTCAGTCTAGGCGACAGAGTGAGACTCCAACCCAAAAAAATAAGGGCCTCATGCCCAGATTGGTCTGGGGTCCCTTCCTGTCACACGTCCGTGCTGGGTCCCCTTAGGTCACTCTGGGCCACTCTGCACAGTGTGGGGAGCTGAGAAAGGTGGGTCCCTGCCTCTCTCACTTGGCCCTCGGGGTTTGGGAGGAGTCGTCCTCCCTTTCACTAGCCCTACCTGCCCTCCTCCCCGATTTACCGCTGTTGTACAGAAACACGAAAGAGTGGGAGCCCTTACTCCCCGACAGGAATGGCCCCTTCTGCCCACTGGTGCTGGACTGTGGCAGTGCAGCAGAAACTTTGGGCAGGAAGGCGGGAGACACTGCCTGTAGGATTAACTCCCTGAGGCAGTTCTGAGTAATAGCCTGAGGTTTAACTGTTTTCCTTTTTTATGCCTCTTACTCTTCCGGAAGCAAGTTCCTACTTTAGCCTGATACTCTTGCAGCTTCTGGGCTGGATACTGGGGAGAGATGGGTGTGACACAGTTGCTATGTGACCTTAGGCTGGTGCCTTAACCTCTCTGAGTCTGTTTCCTCACCTGTAAAATGGGGGTGACAAACAGGCTAACTATAGGAATGTCCTGGAGATCGTGCTCATAAAAATTCTTGGCAAATGTGCCTGCCACATGCTAACGTCTCAGTAGAAGATGGCTTTATAAGAAAGCCATCCTGTGACAGGGCAGCTCCCAGGGAAAGTAAGGATGAGGGTGTCGGTCAGTAGGTTCACTGAGCATAGGCAACGGGAACTTGCCAGCACAGCGGGCTCTGAAATACTGAGAGGAGCCAGCAGCCACTCAGATTCCAGGGAGCAGAATTAGGAAGGTTTTAAGAGATTGAGATAAGGAAAATACATTGTAAGCGGGAGGGAGGGATGGTCTGTCCAGAAGTCCAGGCTTAACTCTTCTCCCCTTGAGGGTAGGCTGGACCTAGTGTGACACATTTCTAACAAAGAATGAGAAGGGAGAGTAGTAACTTTGCAGTGGAGAAATCTGCAAATGTCATTTTTATCAGGTGACGAAGGTCAACATCACCAGTGATAGATGGTGTTGAGATGACATGCCCCGATGTGATGAGAAGGGCCCTTCACCTCTGTGTTGTTTTTTCAAACAATGCAGAATTCCAGTCTAATCACGAGAAGACATCAGACAAACCCATACTGAGGGACACTCTAAAAATGCCTCGACAGTACCTTCAAAAGCATCAAGGTCATGAAAAACAAGAAAAAACAGAGACACCATCTCCAGTCGAAGAAGGCATAATGACTGACTACACCATGGTACCCTGGGGTGCACTTGGAAATAGTAAAAGTGCATCAGTGGGCCGGGCCTGGTGGCTCAAGCCTGTAATCCCAGCACTTTAGGAGGCCAAGGCGAGATGATTGCCTAAGCCCGCAGGTTCAAGACCAGCCTGGGCAACATGGTGAGACCTCGTCTCTGCAATACATCAAAAAAATTACCTGGGCGTGGTAGTGCATGCCTGTAGTTCCAGCTACGTGGAAGTCTGAGGGGGAAGGATCACCTGAGCCCAGCAGGTTGAGGCTGCGGTGGCCAGGAATATGCCACTCACTGTGTTCCAGTCTGGGTGACAGAGTGAGACTCCAACTTAAAAAAAAAAAAAGTGCACCAGTGGAAACACTGGGGGAAATCGGAATAAAGTCTGAGTTTGGCTGACCATATTATACCTATGTTAATTTCTTAGTTGTGACAAATATGCCCTGGTCATGTAAGTTGTTAACATTAGGGGTAGCTGGGTGGGAGGTGTACAGGACGTTCTGTATACTATCTTTGCAATCTTTTAGTAATCTCAAATTATCCCAAAATGAAGTTGCTTCTTTTTTTTAAACAAATGCTTTGTAAGAAACGAAGCAGAGCAAGTTTTCCAGGGAGGGAGGAGGAGAGAGACACAGAGAGAAAGAGAGAGAGAGATATTAGTACACACATGCCCAGGTGGGCCTGAGGGGTGGGAATGAAGACTTGGGAAACCACACATGTGACTGGAGCCAAGATTATGAAGGGATGGAGGGGCTGGCAGGGACCGTGGAGCTGAAGGCTCTGTCATCCTGTATTGTGGACCTTGGCTTTCCAGGAAAGGAATGGGCTGCGCTGGTCAGAGCAGACACCTGACTCCCAGGGAACCGGCCACCTGGTCTGCCTAATCAGCAAATCTTCTGCAGTCATGGGGCTGTCCTGGCTGTTCCCAAGCGCCCTGGCCTGTGGAGGCCTCCTGTTCCTGTAGACGTGAGTAGAATTGCTTCAGCCCCTCATGTACAGCCTGTGTCTTCGTGGAAATCTGTGCCTTCCCAGGATTATCAGGTGTCCTCAAGGGCCGCAGCTCTCACCATCCCTCTGGCTCTGGCACCTGCTCCGGCTGACTGGCCTCACAGCCAGGTCTCATCTCCCGTATACCAAATCTCCTAGGATGTGGCCCAGACCCTTCTGAAGGTCAGGATAAGGGAGGGGGTAGAACTGATGACTTATGAGCCTTCTCGTTCTCAAAAGCCTAGACCTCTGTCCTCCAGGAAACTGTTCTGTGTGCTGTGCCCCACCCTCACCCTTCCTCCCAGCTCCCTCACCCCCACTCCACAGGGGGCAGCCCTGGGGGCTCTCTTTCCTCAACTACAGGAACCCACAGACCTCAGGAGCTCTCTCCTCACAGGAAAATCCTGCAGCCAGCTCTGAAACTAACTCGTGCTTCTCCCTGCACTGGCAGGGAATAGGAATGTGGATGAGGATTGCAACAAGTGCGCGGATTGCCCTTGAGAAGTGAGTTCCCCGGTGTGAGCTGTGCTTAGGGCAGACTGGGAAGCAATCCCACAGGGCTGTGGAGAGGATTCTCACCGAGGGAGGGCTGGCTGTGGGGCCCCAGGGCCTGTTCTGAGATCTGGGGCTCACAGTGGCACTCTGGAGTCTTGGGCAGTTCCTGCCAGGACGTTCAATGCCACCAGACTGCATTACATGGCTTGGCAGCCTGCTCTAGCAGGGAGCAACAGCCCCCACGCCCGGAAGTCCCTCCTTACTTCTGGCCAGAGTTGCTCATGTTATCTGCCCTAAGCCATACCCCAGAAATTCTCGAGCTGGGACTCAGACCTGGCCTGCTGTCTCCCTTCCAGCATTTAAATCAGCGCAGTAAGTGTATAGAGCCTGCCAGGAAGTCACTCTGAAGCTCATGACCCTCCATCAAGCATCTACTAAGACGGCAGACCCAGGGATCACCGAGGGTCCGGGAAGAGAGCCTCAGAGGCCTCTTCTTCTTTTCTTGCCTGTGTGCAGCCGCAGCATAGGCCCAAATCTGCTCTGATGCTGGGGAGCCGCGAGGTCTCCGCAGGGTTAACCCCTGGAGAAGTGAAGCCTCAGCAGGAAGTGGTACCTCACTGTGCCAGCTTCCCCAGGGACTGCCTCACACCCCACTTCCGGCCTGTGTGCTGCCCATTGGTTAATTATTTGCTCTGGGACTCCTTTTCCAGGGACTTCCTAAGGACTCTGACCCTGCTGGCACTTGGAAGCCCCGACCTCTTAGCTCTGGAGGAGGCCTGGGGCGCCACAGCCCTGGCGCCGGGGAAAGCTCTTACCCTGCAGGAGGAGGCTCTTTCCAGGGGTGGGGACCTCTATCCTGGGCAGTGGCCGTGGGGCACCAGGGGCCAACCTGACTCTGCTCCCTGGTGGAACCTCTGATCCCCAGTTTTGTCTGATCTCAAGGCCTGACCCCTCAGATTTGAGGCAGCCTGAGTTAAGAGCCTCACACATGCGGACTGCCATGCTAATTCCTTACACCTCTATTGACAGGGCACTCTCTCCCTCATTATCTCCTCATGATCATCCAAACAACTATCTCTGTGGATGAACCAGAGGCTTAGAAGGGCTGAGGTCTAGCCCTAACCGAGGCCACCTGAGATAACTTCATGCCCAGGGCTGGGGCAGGCACCCTGCCACAGGCGCTCCATTCCATGGAGGCTCTCCCTGTACATGAGGGGTGACCAGAAGAGTTTTGGAGCTGCTTACACTTGAGTTGCTAACGTGTCTTCACCACTGTCCGGCTCTGCACTCTGTGCCTTTGGGGTCAGCACATGGAGGTAAGGGGCTGAAAGGTGTGCCCGGAAGGGTGGATCCTTAATGCACCTGACCAGACCCTCAAAAAGGTAGCCGGAGATGAGTCCCAGAAGGGTGGGTGTGGAGAGGGCTGGGAGGAGGCTTGGAGCTAGTGGGCAGGTAGCTCTGGACTGCTGCTCCATGTCAGGCTGCTCCTTGTCTTATCTGGTAGAAGCAGCTCCTTTAAACGGGCTCACTGGGTCCTCAATGCCAGGCTGACTCTTGGGGTGCACAGTATGCCCAAAAGGTTGGTAGCTAGAAGAGTTGTGTGGCCAGTGGGTGTCTCTGGCCTACTGATCTCTCTTCCCTGCCTGTACAAACCAAGGGGCCTGTTTTCCCTCCAGCCCCTTGGTGGAGGGTCCTCTCGGGTGAAACACCTGCTAACAGGTATTTAAAATGCAAGAGTGAGCTGGGACAGAGCAGATAAACATCACTTGGGAAATATTTGGTTTTAAAAATGTGTAAAGGACCAACTTGCTTGTGAAGACGAAGCTTTAGGACTTGATTAACAAAGTGTTTTACATTCATGCCAGCGACTACCATTTTTATAATAATAATAATAATCAGGGGCAATATTAAGAATATTAATATAATGTCAACACAAAGTTAATGGTGTCAACCACGATTTCTCACACACAGTGTGCCAGACACTGCTGCACACACACACTTCACCACTATCCCGTCTAATTTTTACTGAGACCTTGGAGGGATCTCACCCTGCTTTACAGAGGGAGTTGAACGTGGTGGGGGTTGGGACCGCCCGAATCACACAGTTGGCCGGGGTGAGCGCCGTTGGACTCCCCAGGCCCACCCTGCCCACTGGCCCTGCCCGCCCTACCCTCTCTGTGAGTGTGCCCCACCATCAGGTACTGTCCATGAACCATGGGGGGGATCCCCTATTTATGTAGATCCTTAAGTAACGTTTCTGTGACTGGCACAATTGAAGAGTTATTTTAATAATGTTATACCATACTTTAAATAAACTGTAATATAATTCTTGCAGAAGCACTTCATCCTTAATATAGAAGCAAATACAAAAAAAGTACATTTAAAAAAATCAGCTTTTCTCCTATCCCCCATCCCTCTCCACATCTTTTTCCCCCTGCCCCCACCCCCGCTGCCCCATCTCTTTAATTCCATGAAGAAAAAAGCGAAAGTCTTCCACCCTTCCCTTCTGCCTGTCTGAGTCAGTTCGGGCTGCTGTAGCAAGACGCCATAAGCTGGGTGGCTTGTCGATGACAGACGTTCATTTCCCACAGTTCTGGAGGTAGGAAGTGCGCGGTTAGGTGCCCGGCGGTCAGGTTCAGGGGCAGGCTCTCTTCCAGGTTGCAGATGGCCACCTTCTCATGGCGTTCTCACCTGGCAGAAAGAGAGGCGCTAACTCTCTGCCACCTTCTATGAGGACACTGATCCCACAACAAAACTTCACAACCAAATCACCTCCCAAAGGCTCCCTCCTAACACTGTCATGTTGGAAGGAATTAGGATCTCAACAGATGAATTCTGGGAACACAAACATTCAGTCTATTTCATTCTTCTACCTCCTAAGGCAGGTAATCAGTGCTGGACTTTTTCCTATGAGTCAACAAGCACACACATACTTACTTTGGTTTGGGTCTGGAAAGTGTTTTACACCCAGATGTATGCAGTGGTGTAAACATTCAGCTGCATTTTGCCATTTCGTCCTGGAGGCTTTTTTCCGGGCCTGTACTCACGGTCCAAGCTCATTCATTTATAGACTGTCAGGAACCCACTTAGCATGGTGAATTCTCAGTTTCACTGTTTAGAGAAAATGGCAAAATGGGGATAATAATATTTCCCTGGCTGAGTTGTTTTAGGAGTTAGAGATGATGTTCCATGAAACATGGCACTTATGGGCAACCAGATGACCTCCACCCCAAGCAGGTGGTTTTCTTGCCTTGGCTGGGTCCAAACTTGCTCTCATGCACCCCCAAGTTGGCGAGCTGGCCTCAGCTAGGGTGGTCCCGGATGTCCTGTGAGAGCCAACTGTCCTACCGCAAGGCCTTGGGACTACGTTTGGACGAATGCACACATTTTCCTGCTCAGCTGTTTCAGAGCAAGGGCCAGAGACCGTTCAAGTTCCCAACCCGCCGGCTTCCTGGCTCTAGCTTATAAAGCTCAAGTGAGGAAGGGAGGGAGGGACAAGGGTGTCTCAGGCCCAGGACATTTCTCTGGATGGAGACAGGTGGGAAGACTGTGCTGGGAGCCCCTTGTCCCACAGGAGCTCACCGAGGGCTTTGTCTGAAGCTTCTGCCCTGGGGAAAAACTCTCCCTGGCCCTCAGGGTGGGTCTGGCCACCACTTCCCCTGCAGAGGGACACACCCAGGCCAATTGTTTTAGGGAGGCAGGCTCCTGTCTGCCCAGCCTCAGTTTCCTGTTCTGGGATGAGAGGAAGTTTTTAGTACGCTAGTAAAGGGGTGGAGAAGCACAGATAAAACAGCCTGTGTGGGTGTCCACTAGCTTCTCTGGATTCCACGTGTCAGGGGAACTCCAGGTGCCCAGGTGGTCCAGACTGGGAGTGAGATAGGGAACATTTGTTCCCAAGACTGCCCCACTCTTGTGTTTCTCCCACTCTTCACTTAGAGGGCATGAGAGGGTGAAATACCACCATTGCCATCCAGAAAGTGGACACGCTCTTCCTTGTTTGATTTCAGCAGACCCTCGCTGAGGACCAGGCCCACGCTGGTCCTGGGGTATTCGGAGATATTGCTTCCCCAGGAGTACACTGACCAGGTGTAGTCAGGCGACCGGGCAGTGAGGGCCAGGCCAGAGGAACTGCATGGGGGAGGAGGAGCTTGAGGCGGTTTTGTCCACGCCCTAGGGTCAGCACCCTGCCTCCTGGCCATGTTTGAACTGAGCATTAGAGAAGAAGGAAAAAGGGATGTGTTTCTGTGTGTATTTGGCTGAGGTGGACAGAGATCCAGAGGAAAATGAGTGGAGCTTGAGGGCCTTGGGGGGAGTGAGCCTCTCCTCTCTGCCCCCGCCCCTACCGGCAGGAGGTATTGGGAAAGGCCCATCTATAAGGCCATGCTAAAGAGTTTGCTTTTTGTGTTTTTGGAGTCACGGTCTCACTCTGTTGCCCAGGCGCTGGAGTGTAGTGGCATGATCACAGTTCACTACAGCCTGACCTCCTGGGCTCAGGCTGTCCTTTCACCTGTCTCCCAGGTAGCTTGGACTATACATGCATCACCACACCTGGTTAATTTTTAAATTTTTTGTAGAGATGAGGCCTCTCTGTGTTGCCCAGGCTGAGTTTGCATTTTTTTTTTGAGTCGGAGTCTCACTCTGTTGCTCAGATTGGAGTACAGTGGCATGCTCACAGCCACCGTAGCCACGATCTGCTGGGCTCAGGCAATCCTTCTGCCTCAGCCGTTCAAGTACCTGGAACTATAAGCGCACACTATCACACCCGGGTAGTTTTTTGATTTATTGTAGAGATGAGGTCTCACCAAGTTGCCCAGGTTGGTCTCGAGCCCCTGGGCTCAGGCAGTCCTCTTGCCTCGGCCTCCCAAAGTGCTGGGATGACAAACTTGAGTCACTGCGTCTGGCCGAGTTTGCATTTTTTACTGAGAATCAAGAGACAGCATCAATGGGGTTTAACTAGGGGTATAAGACTACTTATTCACATTTTCTTTTCTTTTTATCTTATTTATTTATTTACTTTTAAGAGATAGGGTTGGCCGGACTTGGTGGCTCAGCCTGTAATCCCAGTACTTTGGGAGGTCAAGTCGAGTGGATTGTCTGAGCCTGCAAGTTCGAGACCAGCCCGGCAGCTTGGTGAGATCTCGTCTCTACAATAAATAAAAAATTAGCTGGGTGTGGTAGCATGCACCTGTAGTTCCAGCTACTCGGAAGGCTGAGGTGGAAGGACCACCTAAGCCCAGCAGGTCGAGGCTGCGGTGGCTGTGAGCATGCCATTGCACTCCGGCCTGGTTGACAGAGTGAGACTCCAACTCAAAAAAAAAAAAAAAAAGAAGGTCTTACTCTGTTGTCCAGTTTGGAGTGCAGGGATACGATCATAGCTCACTGAATCCTCAAAATCAGGCTCTTCTCTCACCTCAACCTCCCTAGTAGCTAGGACTACAGGCAGGCACCACTATGCCCGGCTAATTTTTTTGTCTTTTTTTTTTTTTGGTAGGGATAGGGTCTCTAGCCTCAAGCAGTCCTCCTACCCAGGCCTCCCAAACATTGGGATTACAGGCGTGAGCCACCATGCCTGACATAATCTGCTTCTAACCACAGATCATGGTAATAGACTGAACAGGTGCAGAACTGGGGCTGAGAGACCAGGGTGGGGCTACTACGGTGATCTCCTGAGGAGAAATGAGGGTGTTCTGGTTTTCTATGCCATGTAACAAATGATCACAAACTCAGTGTCTTAAGACAACAGACATTTCTCATCTCACAGTTTCTGTGGGTTAGAGGTCTGGCCTGGATGAGGGGTCTCAAAGTCTGCAGTGGGGGTGTCAGCTGAGGTGTGTTCTCACCTGGAGACTCTCCTGGAAAGAACCTGACCTTTCCTTGTGGCTGCGTGGATGAGGGCCAGGGCTTCTTACTGGTTATAGGCTGGAGCTCACCCTTAGATCTGAGGAGTGACTTGCAGCTTCCTGCCATGTGGCCCACTCCACGGGCAGCACAGCACAGCAACTCCTTCTTCAAGACCAGTAGGAGAGACCCGACAGCTAAGCAGTGCATTCACAGGAGTGACATCACCTTTGGCATCTTTTTTATTTTTTTTGTCTCACTCCGTCGCCCAGGCTAGAGTGCAGTGGCACACTCATGGCCACCCCAGTGTTGACCTGCTGAACTCTGGAGATCCTTCTGCCTCAGCCTTCCAAGTAGCCGGAACTATAGGCTTGTGTTACCATGCCTGGCTAATTTTTGATTTATTATAGAGATGAGGTCTCGCCAAGTTGCCCGGGGCTGGTCTTGAACCCTCAGGCTTAGGCAATCCACTCACCTTGGGCATCTTATTGGCTAGAAGTAAGTCAAGGTCCCACCCACACTTATGCAGCAGGGGCTTATGCAGTGTCAGAGGTCACGAGGCTATCTTAGAACTTATGCAGTGTCAGAGGTCACGAGGCTATCTTAGAACTCTACCTACCCCAGGGGGCATCCTTCCATATCTATGGAAACCTCACAATTAGATTGTGTATATTGATACAAACCCATACATGAAACAGGCTCTCTTGGTTAGGCAAGAGTCTGGAATTCTTCTCTCTTCCCCTACATGAACTTGGGGGTTTGGAGGCTGCAGGGAAGTTGCACAAAGCTTTTCCCCTCACATGTCTGTTTGTTTCCATGGATTTACTTGAGGGCTAAAAGCCTTCTAGGAAAAACGGGAACAGGCTCTGGACCAGCCTTATCCCCTACCGGTGGCGCACATCGGTCAGTCCTAATTCTGCATTCCTCAGGACACTAAGAGTGGCTGAGGGCGGGCATGCGATGTAGTCCCACCAGTAGGGATTCTCCCAGGACTTCTGCTGGGGCTGTGGAATGACAGTCTCTTCCTTTCCAGGCTGTGAGATGTCTCCGGGCCTGCCAGGGCCACAGATCTAGCCATGTGGAGAGAGTCTGTCAGCAGCAGGAGAGACTGAGGCCTAAACAGGAAGAAGCAGAGAAGACAAGTAGTCTAATGGCTCCTCGGAGCCCCGGGCTGAGCCAGGTCTGACATCAGACCCAGACTCCCTCACGTGTGAGCAGACACATGCACCTTCTATTTTTTCTTGGGATTGATGACACTTGTAACCAAGAAAGGTTCCCGGAATTCAAACTCTTACAAAAAAAGTATCCATCACTGAGGCCTGCGCTGGGCAGTGGGAGTTGGGCTTGGACTCTTCTCTGTGGGACTTCCCCCAAGGGCAGTAGTTGGCAAATGGCAACGAGGGTGGCTCACAGGCCCATGGCAGAGCCCCAGGAAACTGCAAGCTCATGGCGGGAAAGGCTGTTGTTCCCACTGCCCTGGGGATGGCCCTCCTCAGCTACCATGTTTTAAAAACCAACTTCATGAGGGCATCATTGATGTTCAATAGGCTATCTCCGTTTAGAGTACACAATGAGGACTGACGAGACAGATACTTGTGAAACCAGTGCCATATTCAGCATCCAGAACATTTTCATCTGGTCTCTCTCTCTCTCTCTCTCGAATCAGAGTCTCACTCTGTCACCCAGGCTGGAGTGCAGTGACATGCTCACGGCCACCACAGGCTCGACCTGCTGGGCTCAGGCGATCCTTTCACCTCAGCTTTCCAAGTAACTGGAACCACAGGCATGTGCCACCACCCCAAGCTAATTTTTCTGATTTATTGTAGAGATGAGGTCTTGCCAAGTTACCCAGGATGGTCTCAAACCCCGGGGCTCAGGCAATCCTCTCACCTCCACCTCCCAAAGTGCTGGGATTACAGGTGTGAGCCACCGTGCCCAGTCTCATCTGGTCTCTTATGCTCCTTTGCAGTGAATTCTTCCCTGGAATGATTGTAGTCCTATGGCCTTTTTTTGTCACTACAGAAGGTCATATAATTGGAGTTATACAATTTGTAACTCTCGTGTCTAGTGGTTACTTTTGGGAAGGGTTGCTCAGCATAATGCTTTTGAGAGTAATCCATGTTGGTGAGTGTATCAGTAATCCAGGTTTTATTGTTTGTGCTTTTTGTTTGTGATGAATAGTATTTCAGTGCAAGGCTGTATCACAATTTGTTTATTCATTCATCTGTTGCTGCACGTTTGGGCTGTTTCCAGTTTTTGCCATCTGGAAGGAAAACTGCTGTGAGGATCCATGTACAAGTCTTTGTGTGGACACATGTTTCTCTTGGGTAAAACCCAGGAGTAGGGTTGCTGAAACACCTGGTAAGTGCATATTTAGCTTTCTAAGATGCCGCCAAACTGGTGTCCCAAGGGACTCCCTTATCTGCATTCCCACTGGTGTGTGGGAGCTCGACGGTTCCACACCTCCCCAGCATGGGACACCGCCAGTGTTTGGCATTTTAACTATCCTAGTGGAATCAAAGTGGCTCGTTCTTGTGGATTTCATTTGTATTTCCCTGACGACTCATGAGACTGAGCATCTTTTCACATGCTGACTTGGGCCTTCTGTACACAGTGTCTTCTTTTGCAAAGTGTCTGATATGCTTTTTCCAGTTTGTTTTTGTTGGGTTGTTTGTCGAGACTCTGTTTTTCACGACAGATGTCAAAGCCGCCTCATATGTGTTTCCATGCTGAAAAGGCTGACATACTGTTGTGTTTATGCACGCACTCAAGCCCACGTGTGCACACACGCACACCAGGTCTCTTCACCAATGTGAGCTCTCCGAGGAGAACAGGGTGCCGACTTTCATTTCAGCTGCATTCAACTGTCCCATGAAAGCTCCATGCCTGGGTGGCATTTATGGTGTTCTCAGTTGCGTCATCTTATTCATCCAAACAACAACCCTGTGAGGTGTGAGAGGCCAAAAGGGAGCAAGTGACTTGCTAAGGGTCACATAGCCTGAGAGAGGCGGAGATTGGACTTGAACCCAGGTTTGTCCAACTCTGAATCCAATATCCAATGTGACTTTTTTTGTTTGTTTGGGTTTTTTTTTTTTTTTTTTGTTTTTGAGTCAGAATCTCACTTTGTCACCCAGGCTGCAGTGCGGTGACAGGCTCATGGCCACTGCAGCCTTGACCTGCTGGGCTCAGGCGATCCTTCCGCCTCAGCCTTCCAAGTAGCTGGAATGACAGGCCTGCGCCACCACGTCCAGCTAATTTTTGATTTGTGGTAGAGACGAGGCCTTACCATGTTGCCCAGGCTGGTCTTGAACCTGCAGGCTCAGGCAATCCTCTCCTCCACCTCCCAAAGTGCTGGGATTACAGGCAAGAGCTACCATGCCCAGCTTCAATGCTGTTTATTCACATCATGCAACAGTAACCTCTAATGAGAACAACAATAAAACGAAAAAAAAATTTTTTTGGAGTTGGAGTCTCACTCTGTCGCCCAGGCTGGAGTGCAGTGGCACGCTCACAGCCATCCTAGTATTAACCTGCTGGACTCTGGCGATCTTCTGCCTTAGCCTTCCAAGTGGCCAGAACTACAGGCGTGCGCTACCACGCCTGGCTAATTTTTTGATTTATTGTAGAGACTGAGGTCTTGCCAAGTTGCCCGGGCTGGTCTCGAACCCATGGGTTCAGTCGATCCACTCGCCTCGGCCTCCAAAAATGCTGGAATTATAGGCTGAGCCACCGAGCCCCGTCAAATTTTTAAAAAAATAGAGTAACAGCTGCAGAATCCTCACACCAGAACTCCATGGAGCACCTGGCTCCCAGAGACCACTCACGGACCCTACGTCTCAACACCCTAGGACAGAGCTGGGCAAGGGAGAGTCCCCCATTTCATGGCTGGGGAACCTGAAACCAGGCAACCAACGTCACGAAGTCTGCAAGAGAACTGAGTTTCTAGGCTGCAGGACCCTAGCCCCTCTGAGACCTTTTGTGATCAACTCTCAGAGATGCCTTGCCACCTCAGGGCTCCCAAAATTCAAAGCCACACCCTCTCAATATCAATCACGACATCAAGGTGGAACGACAGACCCACATTGTACCACTTCATCCCTGCTACCTCTCTAGCTGCTGCCAACCCAGCCCGATGGCATCTCCACAACTCTGTTGCATGCCTGATCGGCGCCCCGGTGGAGGCTTCCCATCAGTGTTCCTCAAATCTTCTCCATCTTTCTCCTCCAGGACCCTGTCCTCCGGAGCCCTCTGCGGGTCCTTCTGCCGGCTCCTTGCCTCCCTGCCTTCCCTCATAGGCCCAGAGGCGACTGCAGGGCGGCCACATCCTTGCCTTCACTCCCAGTGTCTCCCCCTTTCCTCTCCCCAGTTCCCAGGCGACCCTGCCTCACTCAGGATTGCTGGAAAACCGGGTAGGGCAGCCACCCAGGAGCTCTGGGGTCTTTCCAAACTCTGAATTCCAGAAGCCTCAGCCTCCCCCAAGGAGCAGAAAAAATTCCAGGTGCAGTTTACATGTCCCGGTGACAAAGGTGACATCAGCACCATCTGTGGCATGACTGCACCGGCTGCCGGGGCACAGGCTGCCAGGGGAGTACTGCCTCTGCCTGTGCATCCCATAGGGCCTGCTTCACCTCTGCCACAGCTGAGGGCAGGTGGCCAGGGGGCTGTGCCTGGGGCCTTGTACCACTCCACTGGTGACACAGGGTCTCAGCAACTCTGGTGGAGCAGGCGAGGTCCCACCCAAGGAACGAGCCCGTAGGGTAGGGGTGCCTATGTGCACATGTCTATGTGTGTATATGCATGTGTGCGTACTATATATGCCAATTCCTTGCAAGAAATCTCTCTTGCTCTCTCTCTCTCTCTCTCTCTCTCTCTCTCTCTCTCTCTCTCTCTCTATATATATATATATATATATATATATATATAGTATTACATTATATATATATTTTATAGGCAAGAGTCACCATTCCCAGCTTCAATGCTGTTTATTCACATCATGCAACAGCATCTTCTGACCCGAACCACAATAAAATTAATTGTTTTTCTGTTTTGAGTTGCAGTCACTCTGTTGCCCAGGTTGGAGTGTAGTGGCACGCTTACAGCCACCCCAGCGTCCACCTGCTAAGCTCGAGCGATCTTTCCACCTCAGTCTTCCAAGTAGCTGGAACTACAGGCGCGCGCTACCACATCCGGCTCATTTTTGATTTATTGTAGAAATGAGGTCTCACCAAGTTGCCTAGGCTGGTCTTGAAACCTCAGGCTCAGGCAACCCACTCGCCTTGGCCTCCCAAAGTGCTGGGATTGCAGGCTAAGTCACTGAGCACAGGCAAATTTATTTATTTATTTGAGTTGGAGTCTCAGTCTGTCGCCCAGACTGGAGTGCAGTGGCATGCTCCTGGCCACCGCGGCCTCGACCCTCTGAGCTCCAGCGATCCTTCCATCTCAGCCTTCCAAGTGGCCGGAACTACAGGTACTCACTACCATACCCAGCTAATTTTTTGATTTATTGTAGAGACAAAGACTCACCATGTTGCCCAGGCTGGTCTTGAACCTGCGGGCTCAGGCAATCCTCTCACAAGTGCTGGGATTATAGACTTGAGCCACTGCCCCGCCTTGAATTTTTAAAAAATTGAGTAATGGCTGCAGAATCCTCACACCAGGACTCCAGGGAGCACCTGGTTCCCAGAGACCACTCACGGATCCTGTGTCTCAATATCCGGGGACAGAGCCGGGCCAGGAAGATTCCCCCACGTCATGGTCGGGAACCTGAAACCAGGCAACCAACGTCATGAAGTCTATAAGAGAACCAACTTATAGATGACTTATAGATATTTAAGAGATATCATATGCCACACACATGGGGTGGAGAGGAAGGAAAAGAAAGGGAGGGGAGAGGGAGAAGGATTTATTGCAAAAAAACTGGCTAACACAAAGTAGGGGCTGTCTGGGCAAATCAGAAGACCGCAGAGCAGGTGGCAGACTGTTTCCTTTTGGGCAGGAGGCAACACTCCATTCCACAGGCAGAACTTCGCTGTCCTCAGGGAAACCTTGGTTTTGCTCTGAAGGTCTTTCACCGGGTGGACAAGTCCCACTATTGAGGGTCATCTTTCCTTAAGGTTAGCTGACTTAAGATGTTAATCACACCTAAACACACCTTCATAGCAACCCCCAGATGACTGACTGAATTGCTAGAGCCCTGGCAAGGTTTACGCGTGAAACTAGCCATCACACCTAAGGACCAAAGTTCTGGTGAGGAGAGGTAAGCCCCAGCATTGCCACCCTGGTGACCGGCATTCTCAGATACTATCGGCCTAATTCCCTAGCTGGCCCTCATGGCTCTTGCCCCTACTGGCTTCCTGTGGATTCTGAGGGCAGGTCCAGGGTTTCAGAGTGGGGCTACCCTATCCCCAGGGCTTCACCTAGATGGCATGGGCACTGCTGCTCCCCAAGGCCCAGGAATCAGGAGTCCTGAGGTCCTGTTGCCCCCAGAACCCGGGTGAAAGCCTTCTGGTCAAGCCCAGGGGCTGAGCTGGGGGACGGCTGCTCCAAACTCTTTCTCCTCTGACCCAGACCTTGTGCCAGGGCCCTGGTCTCCTAGCACACAGACCCTGGCTGCCCCCTCCGCAACCTTCTCAGACCTAGATGTTCTCGGGCTGAAGGCCCTGCTTCTGCCATGTCAAAGGAAGAGAGTAGGCTCAAAGAATAGGACTCAGGGCTTGATGCATGACTCAAAGTTTTCTCCACCCTACCAGACGCCCTGAAGATAAGGCCGAGCCCAAAACTCCATGTCCCTGTGAGAAAGAATCCTTCTGACCACTCACGTTACCTGCCCCGAGCTCAGTCACCTTATCTGAACCCCTGACCTCGAATTTCTGCAGGCTGTCATGTGTCAGAGGGAGGAGAGCCCCCTGGGGTGCTGGGTGCAGCTCACAATGGCTCCCGGAATGAATGGTTAATGTTTCTTCTCAATCCCATGTTCAGCAAGGTCATGTCCATAGCTTGAAATCAGCCATGATGGAAATAGTTACACCATAGAAATGCACAAACCCTACAGGTGAGCTGCTCCCTTTCCGCCCCCGCTCCCTGCAGAGAGCTGCTTGTCAAACATTTATCGACACACCGCTGGAGGAGACCCAGAGGGTGAGGCTGGGATGGGGCAGGGAGGTCCACTTACCTATTACTGAATAACAAACCACCTCAAAACTTAGTGGCTTAAAATGAGAGTGATTTAGAACTTCTCACAGTTCTGAGGACTGCCAAGGGGGTTCTGCTTCTTGTGGTATTGGCTGATGTCACTCCTGCAGCTGCATGCCTGGCCTTCCCTCCGACAGGACAGCCTGACCTCCTCACAGCATGGCAGCAGACTTCCTAGAGAGGATGGGGCTGCTCGGCCTGGACCAGTCACAGCGTCGCTTGCGCCACATTCTAAGAGTCAGACAAGCCTTAAATCCTGTCCGGATTTGGTGTGTGTGGGGCGAAGAGAGCAGGAGTTTCTCCGAGGGCCGCAGAGGCAGTGATCAACCTCAGGAGACAAGAAAAGCAGACCTTGAAGGGCGATTAGGGCCTCTGAAAAGGATGCCTCGTAGTGTGGCCTGGTGAGCTTGGTGTCCCTGAATGTGTCCTGCAATAAAGGCGTGTGCTGAGTACCCAGTCAGGGCAGGGCACCAGGCCGCGCCCACGTTGTCTAGTCAGATGCTCATGAAAACCCTGTGAGGTGGCTGGTGCCAGCCCCAGTTTACGGAGGAAGCAGCCAGGGAGCCTGAGAGGCTTGGCCAAGGTCTCGCAGCTTCTCGGCGGCACAGCCCAGCTGGAGTTGCCGCCTGTTGTTCCGGGAGATGGAGAAAGGGGTTCCGGTTCTAGGTGCTCCTTTGCTGATGTGATTCTGGGACACTGGGTTTCTGAAGGGGGCCGACAGCCATCTTGAGGGTTCCCTGGATTATAAGAAATCCTCTCTGAAGAGAGGGAGGACAAACTCTGCCTCTTCTCAAGTATACATTGTTTTCCATCTTCTCTTTTTTTTGAGTCAGGGTCTCACTCTGTCGCCCAGGCTGGAGTGTAGTGGCAGTCTCAGCTCACCACAGCCTCAACCTCCCCGTGTTCAAGCAATCTTTCTGCTTCAGCCCCCTGAATGGCTGGGACACTTACCCAGCTAGTCTTTTGCTTTTTTTTTTTTTTGTAGAGACGGGGTCTTGCTATGTTGCTTAGATTGGTCTCGAACTCCTGAACTCAAGAGATCCTCCCATCTCGGCCTCTCAAAGTTCTGGGATTACAAGAGTTAGCCACCATGCCCAGTCACATTGTTTTCTTCCTACATTTTTTTTTTTTTTGACAGTTTGCTCAGGAGTAGTGCCTCTAGCTCTTGTTTGCCCCTCTTCACACGCACAACATAGAAAGATGAGGGATATGCTTTGACCCCAGTGAGGCTGACTATGGGCCAGATACCAACCTGGGGTTGAGGTCCCTGGCATGTGGGTCTCACTGAGGGCCCAAGGTCTTACTATCCTGGCTCAGGCATCTACATCCCTGGGGCCAGGACCCTGAGAAGCTGGCATTGTGCTGAAATGAATGTGCTGTGTTCTTTGAAAGTCACTTGTGCCGCGTGTGGTGGCTCACGCCTGTAATTCTAGCACTTTGGGAGGCTGAGGTGAGAGGATTGCCTGAGCCTAGGGATTTGAGACCAGCCTGGGCAACATGGGTGAGATCTCGTCTCTATAATTGAAAAAAAATTAGCCAGTCATGGTGGCACATGCCTGTAGTCCCAGCTACTTGGAAGGCTGAGGTGGAAGGCTTGCTTGAGCCCAGCAGATCGAGGCACTCCAGCCTAGGTGACAGAGTGAGACTCTGACTCAAAAAAAAAAAAAAAAGGAAAGTCATCCTCCCTGGATCTCAGTTTCCCTACCTTCAAATGAGAACGCTGAACTTACAGGTCTCTGAGAGCTAACCCATCTCCACACCAGGTGTTCTAGAAAGAGTCCAGAGACTCACATGTCCATCAACACTTGGCCAACGTTGAACAAAATCTCTCTGGGTTAGATTCTGTTATTATCCCTAATGGCTAGAGAAGGAAAACAAAGCACAGAGAAGTTAGTTCACTTGACCAGTGCAGGAGGCATCTGTCCGACGATCGCTTTACCTCCCGGGTGAGTGGCAGCGATGATGTTGGGGGCATTGACCATGGACTAAGTGGTGAATCTGTTTGAGTGAAAGTTGGCTCAATTCTTCTTGCCAATGATTAATTAAAATATGGGCCAATGACCCAATTCTTGCCAATGAGGCATGAGAAGAGGTTTGATGGAATATTTTGGGGACAGGCCTTCATTTCATTTAAAAGCCAACTTCACTTTCCTGTTGGGCCTAAACAAGAAGGCACGCCGCCATGGTTGCTTCTGGCAGCTACCTCACAACTGCAGAAGGACCGGACTCATGATGTCAGGAGAAGAATCCAAGGCATTGAAAAATAACTTGGGTCCTTTAGGACAATTAATGACCTCAGAAGCTGTCTTTTCTAGACTGCCTCATATGTAAAATGGGTCTTTTTTTTCTTTTTGCTTAAGCCAGTTTGCACATGGGTTGAACATGGCTATGTTTACTTTCTTTCTTTCTTCCTTCCTTTTTTTTTTTTCTCTCAGAGTCTTGCTCTGTTGCCCAGGCCGGATTGCAGTGGCACGCTCATGGCTACCACAGCCTTGACATGCTGGGCTCAGGCGATCTTTCCGCCTCAGCCTTCTAAGTAGCTGGAACTACCAGCACGTACCACCACACCCGGCTAATTTTTTGATTTATTGTAGCGATAAAGTCTTGCCAAGTTGCCCAGGCTGTTCTCAAACTTCTGGGCTCAGGCAATCCTCTCTCCTTGGCCTCCCAAAGTAGCCTCAACCTGCTGGGCTCAGGTGATCCTTCCACCTCAGCCTTCCACATAGCCGGAACTACAGACGTGTGCCACCAGGCCCAGCTAATTTTTAAATTTATTGTAGAGACGTGGTCTTGCCATGTTGCCCAGGTTGATCTTGAACCCATGGTCTCAGGCAATTCTCTCCCCTCCGCCTCCCAAAGTGCTGGGATTACAGGAGTGAGCCACCATGCCCGGTCAAATTTTAAGCCTTAAATATCAATAAAGTATTTTATTCTAAAAAAAACAAACAAGGATTGGGCTTGATGGCTCAGCTAGTAATCCCAGCACTTTGGGAGGCCAAGGCTAGTGGATTGCCTGAGCCCATGGGTTCGAGACCAGCGCGGGCAACTTGGCGAGACTTTGTCTCTACAATAAAAAAACTAACCAGGCATGGTAGCGCATGCCTGTAGTTCCAGCTACTTGGAAGGCTGAGGCGGAAGGATCGCCAGAGCCCAGCAGGTCGACACTGGGGTGGCCGTGAGCATGTCAATGCACTCCAGTCTGGGTGACAAAGTGAGACTCCAACTCAAAAAACAAACAAACAAACAAGCAAACAAAACTTGGGCAAGTCTTGGTTCCAAGAGTGTCTATCAGGTTTTCTTCCCCCTGACCCTGGATAATCCTTCTCCTTTGTGAAAATATGGTCACATATGATGCAAGGAGTGTCCTTGGGCTCCTGTCCTATGCTGGGCACTGGAGACAGGAAGGTGGATAGGTCATGATTTCTGGGAGAAAAGTCATGTAAACACGAATTTCAACATAAGAGAGTAAGTGTGGAGGGAGTGTAAATTTGTACAGCTTTCTAGAAAGTTTGGCAATATGTATCAGGAATTTCACAATGTTTATATCTTCGGAACCAATGATTCCACTCCTGGAAATCTAATTTAAGAGACTAATTAGAACAGAAGGAGAACAAGGTGTTTATTGCAGGAGTACATAGAACTTGAAAAGAACATAAATGGCCGACAACAGAGAACTGGTTAATTGGACTGTGTTACAGACACTTAATGAAGCATTTCACAGCTGTTAAAAATTGATGTTACAAGAATTTTCAGAAAATGCTTTTTGAAATAACATCAACTAAAAAAAATGCAAAACAAAATTGCAGAACAAAGTTGGAGCCTTATTTAGGAAAAAAAATAAGAGAATTCAGCCAGCAATGATGGCATTTGAATAACAGATAATTTTATGGGTGATTTAAAAAATTATTTTACTTCCCAACCATCTTTTATTTTATTTTATTTTTGAGTTGGAGTCTCACTCTGTCACCCAGACTGGAGTGCAGTGGCCACTCCCGGCCCCTGCAGCCTCGACCTGCTGGGCTCCAGCGATCCTTCTGCCTCAGCCTTCCGAGTAGCTGGAACTACAGGTGCACGCTACCACACCTGGCTGATTTTTGATTTATTGTAGAGATGAGGTCTCGCCAAGTTGCCCAGGAGGGTCTCGAACGCCTGGACTCAGGCAATCCACTCACCTCAGCCTCCCAAGGGGTGGGATTACAGGCTGAGCCACTGAGCCTGGCTTCCCAACCATCTTTTAAAGCCCATTGCAAAAGGAGTCTCCTCTACAAAGCCTTCCATAATTCCCCAGGCAAAAGTGATCTCTCACCTTTTGATGCTTGGGACATTTGCTGTGCCTTTCTCGTAACATCTATCATCTGTGCTGTGCTCCTGTCTGTCTTCACCCAGGCTAAACCCCACATCATGGGGCTGTGTAGCCCACCTCTCTGGGTCCTAGTGGCTGACTTCAGGCCTGTCCACATTGTGTACCTTCTGGCCAGCTTGATGTGCACTTGGGTTCTGGCTGGCTCCTACACACATGGTTCTGTCTTTTGCTTTTGAGAATCCTTTTTACTGTGACTATTTTTTTTCATGGTAACTATGCCATCTATAAGTGGGAAAATAATGACAAAAGCACCCTCTCTCTACCAGGCAAAACAACAGGGCTTCCTATTGGCTAATTTTTTTCATGGTTATGATTCAAGTTTTCTTGCCTTATCCTATGTCTAGTAATTTTTTTATTGGATACTGGACATTGTGTGACTGCATTGTTGGGAATCTGGATTTTGCTGTTTTCCTTCAAAGGTAACTGAATTTTCTTTGGCAACTAGTTAAATTATTGGTAGATCTGTTTTGTCCTGTCAAGGCTGTTTGGGGGCTTTGTTAGAACAGGTCTAGAGTAGCCCTTACCCCAAGGTCAGTGAAGTGCACCAAAAGGCTGTGCTTTTCAAAAGGGCTGAAATCAGAGCAGTGGTTCCCAGGGGCCAGAGTGGGGTTGAAAATGTTGACCAAAGGGCACAAAGAATGTTTTCGGGCAATAGAAATATTTTCTATCTTGATTGTCATGGTGATTATATGACTGTATGCATTTGGCAAAACTCATAGGACTGTACACCTAAAAATAGTGCATTTCACTGTATGTAAATGATGCTTCACTAAATCCAACTTTTTTTAATTTTTATTTTTATTTTTATTTTTTGAGATGGAGTCTCACTCTGTCACCCAGACTGGAGTGCAGTGACTGCTCCTGGCCACCGCAGCCTCGACCTGCTGGCTCCGGCGATCCTTCCGCCTCAGCCTTCCAAGTAGCCGGAATTACAAGCATGCGCTACCACACCCAGCTGATTTTTTTGATTTATTGTAGAGATGACGTCTTGCTGCCCAGGCGGGTCTCGAACCCGCGGGCTCAGGCAATCCACTCATCTCAGCCTCCCAAAGGCGCGGGATTACAGGCGGAGCCACCGAGCCCGGCTAAATCCAACTTTTAAAAGGGTGGTTTTTCTGCGGTCTCAGCTGAATGCTTGGCATGTTAGGCATGGTCTCTGATTCATCAGAAGTTCAAGGTCTCCATATCTGGGCGACCTCCAGCACCTCCTTCGGCTCTCAGCTTTCAGCACCTCGTCCCTGCCAGACTTTCCAGTTTCATCCTGCACACGTACAGTTTAGTGTTTGGTCAAAAACTCAAAGGGACTCCTGTGAAAATATCTGGAACGCCTCTGCTCAGCTCTCTCCTCTCTGGAATTCTATAAATTCCGGCCACCTCAGCGGCCCTGAACTCCTGTCTCTGTTTGCTCCGCCCCATGAGATCAATCGCTGCTCTCTGTGCTCCATGCCCCTGTGTTGTATTCAAAAAGTGTCTCTGAGCCGGGCTGGGTGGCTCAGCCCGGCACTCAGACTGGCACTCCAGTCTGGGCCACAGAGTGAGACTCCAACTCAAAAAAAAGAAAAGAAAAGTGCCTCTGGGCAGAAAGCTGGAGTGAATCGGAGCTCCCTTGTGTGTGTGTCCCTCTCTAGGAGTCACAGCCCTGCAATGTCATCCATGCTTAAAAACAGTTGCTATGGTTGGGCTCCGTGGTTCAGCCTGTAATCCCAGCACTTTGGGAGGCCGAGGCGAGTGGATTGCCTGAGCCTGCAGGTTTGAGACCCGCCTGGGCAACTTGGAGAGACCTCACCTTTACAAAAAAAACATTAGGCCAGGCGTGGTAGCGTGTGCCTGTAGTAATTTTGGAAGGATCGCCTGAGCTCAGCAGGTCGACGCTGGGGTGACTATGAGCATGCTACTGCACTCCAGCCTGGGTGACAAAGTGAGACTCCAACGCAAAAAACAAACAAACAAAAACAAAAAAACCCAGTTGCTTCATATAATTTGTTCAGTTTTCTAGTTATTTATAGGGAAAAAGTAAGTCTGGTATCTATCACCTTCTTAAGGCTGGAAACAGTTCCCAGTAGAGCTGGTTAAATGTAGAATTTGGACTTTTGTTCCACTCTTCTTTTTTTTAAGTTGGAGTTTCACTCCGTTACCCAGACTGGAGTGTAGTGGCACGCTCATGGCCACCCCAGCATCAACCTGCTGGGCTCTGGCGATCCTTCTGCCTCAGCCTTCCAAGTAGCTGGAATTACAGGTGCATGCCATCACATCTGGCTAATTTTTTGATTTATTATAGAGATGAGGTCTCGCCAAGTTGCTCAGGCAGTCCCCTCATCTCGGCCTCCCAGAGTGCTAGGATTACAGGCATGCGACACCTCACCCAGTCCCTGATATTTTTATTTACCATACCTGTGCACTTCTACCTCCTGGCCCTCAAGTAGCCACCTTCCACATTGGCTCCCACACCTGTCCCTGCAAGGGCACCGCCTCTCAGTTTGGACACCAGTGCCAGGATGTTGTTTCCACAAAATGCCTCCTTACCTTGTTCAGGCTGAGATAGCTCGTGCCACGTCCCCCCCAGCAAGGCTCCCCTCTGCACTGCTGTCACCAGGCCCCCCAGGTGCTCCTCACCCAGAAGCCTTCCTCCCTTACCAGGTTCTACACCCATGTGGGCTGCTCCTCTGAGGGATGCCCTTTTCACCCTGCTTGGATCTGACACCATGACACAGTGTCCTGCCTCACTTATTGGGCTTTGACACCTATGGGGCTCTGTCCCCATAACCAGGCACAGATGCCTCCTGTGCAGTGGCCTCACCTTACAGCTTTGGGCCCAGTTGTTTGAGAAGGAACAAAGAGCTGTTATTTTTTGCCAGAAGCCAGAAGCCGGTGCTTTGTGCTCAGAAGCGCTGACGGAGCAATCCTCGCTCGGCTGCACTGAGCACCTACTATGTGTTTGGCCTGTTCAGGGCACTGTCTCTGTCGTCATACTCGCCTAGGGGATTGACTTAATCACTGCTCCCGTTTTCTTTTTCTTTTCCTCTTTTTTAGAAAGCAGGATTTATTGAGAGGACAGTAAAGCTCCCATTGAGAGGGGCCCTGAGGGGGTTGCCCGCTCCTGTTTTCAAAGTACAGAGACGGAAGCTCAGGAGAGGTGCAGCAACTAACCCTGCCACACAGCCCAAGTGCCGCGTCCAACGCCTGTGTGTTTCTGGAAGTTTGGG
The DNA here is from genome assembly GCF_000164805.1 of Carlito syrichta. Classification (NCBI taxonomy): domain Eukaryota; kingdom Metazoa; phylum Chordata; class Mammalia; order Primates; family Tarsiidae; genus Carlito; species Carlito syrichta. The sequence continues at coordinate 164,377 of NW_007248084.1, read as the reverse complement.
ACACTCAAGAAATACAAGAAATACACCGAGCCGGACTCAGTGGCTCAGCCTGTAATCCCAGCAGTTTGGGAGGCCAAGGCTAGTGGGTTGCCTGAGCCCACGGGTTCGAGACCCACCAGGGCAACTTGGCAAGACCTCGTCTCTGCAATAAATCAAAAATTAGCTGGGCGTGGTAGCATGCACCTGTAGTTCCAGCCACTTGGAAGGCTGAGGCGGAAGGATCGCCGGAGCCCAGCAGGGCGAGGCTGCGGTGGCCAGGTGCAGCCACTGCACTCCAGTCTGGGCGACAGAGTGAGACTCCAACTCAAAAAAAAAAAAAAAAAGAAAGAAAAGAAACACAATTAGGTCCCCTTTCTTACCTGTCCCGGGTCTCTGAGCTCTGGGCTCTTTTCACACGGGTATGACAGTGAAGTTTTAGACAAGAAGGGTTCCTCTCAGGAACTGCAGCGACCTCTTGCAGCCTGTGTGTCCACAGGGGCTCTCCCTGACGGGTGGGAAGGTGGCGAGAGCCCACGCCAGGAGCTAGGCACGTACCAGTGACTGGTTCTTGCCGGGAAGCTAGGGAGCCGCAGCCAGGGAAGGGCTCAGGCCCAGGGGACCTGGAGGCAGATGGGAGGCTCTGTGGGACAGCCTGGAGGACACCACTCCCCAGGTTTGCTTGTGAAGTCCTGCCTCAGACCTGAAGACATTCCGTAAGCGGGGCGGGGATGGGGAAGGGAAGGCAGGGACACTTTCAGGGAACAGGAGACAGGCAGAAGGCGCACGGCATCTGCAGGCTTCCGTTTGGATGGAGTGGTTTCCACTCGTGACCCTGCTTCCTCCTCCTGTGGCAGGTGGCTGGCCAAGGGGACCTCCCCATACTCCCACCCACCAGTGGCCACCAGGGTGACGGAGGCAGGAGGGGAGCGTGGCAGAGCTGGCAGGCGGGCCCTGCGCCCCCCCTTGGGAAATGCCTCCTCCCGCCCCCAGGCAGGCGGGGGGAGTCGGAGCCCTCAGGCCCCCATAGCCCCACCCCCCGCTCTGCGCTCCTGGGATCCCCAGGTCTGGGTCAGGCAGGGCCTGCGACTGGCATCCCCAGGCACCCAACTGAAGGGTGCCTCTGTGCCTCAGTTTCTCCCTCTGGGGCTGTGTGGTGCAGGGGGACCTGTCCCTGCTCTGCGGTTGGGCAGCCCTGCTGCGCCCTGTGGGTCTCTGGCAAGGGCCCCCGTTCCTCAGCCTTCCTCAGGGATGGATGCAAGGAGCTTATTTGTCACTCCGTGTTGAGGATAGGTATGGGGAAGGGGGCGCCCTGGGGGCTGTGGCACACTGAGGGAGGAGAGAAGCTGGCTGGGGTGGTGGCCATGGACACGAAGCAGGGCAACAGAGGCCAGAGTCTTGGCTGGGGGCCTGTGATGAGGTGTGGCCCACGGACTCCACGGTGTCAGTCACCAGAGTAAGCGGGTCATTGAGCCTCCGGCCCTTGTGACAAGTGACACTCCAGGGAGAGTGTCTTTTCCTCCGAACGGTGGAGAGCTGGGAGTGCCGGGGGGAGTGCCAGGGAGGTGCCAGGCTGGGGCTTCTGAGGTCCTGCAGGCCTCCCCACACAGAGCCTGGGTCTCGCCCAGCTAGAGGCCCTGGCCCTGCACCTGGCCCCGCTCAAGGGCGAGAGGCCCTGTCCCTGCTCTCTCGTGTGGCCCTTTAAGCCAGCAGCAAGGAGAGGGGATGGGTGGGAGGCCCTGGTGCCAGCGACATGTGACTCATAAACTTCAGGGGCCTGGAATCATCTGGAGGCCAGAGCTGCAAGTGGGGGAAAGGTCGCAGCGTCGCGCCAGCTGCGGGGCTGGGCCAGTGGGAGAGAGATGGCCAGCGGCCAGCTGGGCCAGACACTCACAGGCCAGCCTCTACCTGGCCGCCAGCCACCCGGGAAGGCTGCACATACCTGTGGCTGGGCCTGGCTGGCCTTCTGATCTCCTGGGCAGGCAGGGAGGCCTGTGGGGTGGCCCCTACTGGGGGGGCCCCACTGTGGGACCTCCCTCTTCCTGCCTGGACGGTGCTTCTCCGGGCCCCGACCTGGACTGTCCTGCCAGGAGGGTTTTCTGAGGCCACTGCCGGGGTGCAGAGGGCTGGAGCAAAGGAGCTGGCTGGACATGGGTCTGGTGGCTATGGGTCCTCCTCACCAGACCCCTGCTAACCATCCAGCTCTCTGCACCTGTGGGCAGAGACCCTCAGAAGCAGGGAAGAGAGACGCAGTTTTCCTCCCTCAGCTAGGCGTGTTCACGGCTGCAGCCACGGCCCAGAGGGTACCTGCAAGGAACCTGCCTGTGGCAAACTCCCTTTCACTCTATCTCAGCCAAGACAGCCCAAGACCTTCCAGATGACTAGGACCACAAGGCACGCCATCAAATGCATGGGCTTCAGGGCATCCATCAGGCTTGGCTGTTGAACACTGAGGTTGCTTCCAGATTGTTGCTGAGTTTATTTCAACCAGCAGGTGTTTAAGCCCAGCTCCTGATGTGGACTTCCCAGCGTTGAAGAGAGAATAACGCAGCTCAGCTGACCTTCCAGAGCCACCTACTCCAGATGGGGTGGTTGCATAAACAGAAGATTCCAGAACAACAGGGAGGCTAGTGCCTGGACAGGGAGAGCAAGAGGGGGTGGGGGGAGGGGATACCACAGGGCGGGGTGTCAACCAGGGGAGGGGTAAGGAGTGCATCGTGATGGAGGGCCCCCTTGCCTGGAGAGTGGCGAGGGAGAGTTGTGTTCACAGGGACCTGCAGGGAGACTGTCTCTGAGAGAGGGTCCTGTCGACCCTGGATGCAGGCGGACTAGAGTGGGGGTGGGGCCATATGGAAGGGGAGGACAGCTGTTTTCAGGTAGAGGTCCGGGTAGTGTTTTAATTTTTTAAAAAAGAAAGCTTCAAAAGGGATATAATTCACATACAATAAACTGTACCTACTTAAATTATACACTTTGAAGCATTTTCGCACATGTCTACACCCCTGAAACCGTCATCATCACAATCAGATAATGGGCATCTCCCTCACTCCCAAAGGACCCTTTGTGCCCCTTACAATCCGTCCCCCCATCCTCACCCCCATCCTCAGGCAACCACCCATCTTTCAGACACCATAGGTTAGCTTTTACTTTTTTTTTTTTTTGAGTTGGAGTCTCACTCCATCGCCCAGGCTGGAGCGCAGTGGCACACTCACTGCCACCCCAGCCTCGACCTGCTGGGCTCCGGCGATCCTTCCGCCTCAGCCTTCCAAGTAGCCAGAACTACAGTGGCTACTGGGTGCTATCACGCCCAGCTAATTTTATTTTGTTTTATTTTATTTATTGTAGAGACGAGGTCTCGCCAAGCTGCCCAGGCTGGTCTTGAACCCATGGGCTCAGGTGATCCACTCGCCTCTGCCTCTCAAAGTGCTGAGATTACAGGCTGAGCCACCGAGTCCAGTCTAGCTTACATTCTCTAGAGTTTTATATGAATGGAATCATACAATATATATTCTTTTCTGTCTGGCTTCTTCTTCTTTTTCTTTTTAAATTCAGACTCTCACTCTGTTGCCCAGGCTGGAGTGCAATGGCAAAATCACGACTCACTGCAGCTTCAGCGATCCTTCTGCCTCAGCCTCCCAAGTAGCTGGGACTACAGGTGCGCACCATCACATCTGTTTTGTTTTGTTTTGTTTTTTTGTAGAGACAAGGTCTCACTATGTTGACCAGGCTGGTCTCAAACTCCTGGGCTCAAACAATCCTCCTGCCTTGGCCTCCCAAAGTGTTGGGATTGCAGACATGAGCTACTGCATCTGACTGCCTGGCTTCTTTAGCTTAGCATGTTTTGTGATTTAGCATGCCTTTGTGTGTGTCCATTGTTTGTTCAGTTATTGTTGATTAGTAGTCCATTGTATCCTCCAGTTCTTGAAGGAAACTTTGAAAATAAAAAATCACAACAAAAACCAGCAACATGGCAGCCACCAGAATGGGCAGAATGTGTTTGGAGCTCCTTCAAAGTCTCAGTCCCAAGAACTGTCATTATTTGACCTGTCTGGTAATTCCCTGGAAACCCCTACTTGCAAGGCTGCCTTTATTTGACTCAGAGATCATTCAGCACAAACAGTCTTTCCCCCAAGGGCTTTTATCAAAAAGTACTTGGAAGAAATTGCCTAATTTCATGGCTGTCGGAGGAGATGCATAATAGTTGGAGCAGACACTAGACTAAACAAAAGGCTTAAAAGGACAACTGGACAATGAAAAGTGCATAGATGCTTTGAGAGACTAGAAGGCCACACACATTCACAGGGCTGTGCACATGCTCAGGAAAGACCTGAGGTGGCCCTAAGATTTCACCTCTGGTTGACCTTGAGGCTTTGAGCAGTGAGGAAGTGAAGGCTAAGGCAGAGCTAAGAGATGCCAGACTGATTTTCTTTTCTTTTCTTTTTTTTTTGAGTTGGAGTCTCACTCTGTCACTCCAGCTGGAGTGCAGTGGCACACTCACAGCCATCCTAACGTTGACCCGCTGGGCTCAGATGATCCTTCCCCCTTAGCCTTCCAAGTATCTGGAACTACAGGGGTGCACTACCACGCCTGGCTAATTTTTGAGGTATTGTAGAGACGAGGTCTTGCCAAGTTGCCCGGGCTGGTCTTGAACCCTCAGGCTCAGGCAATCCACTCACCTCAGCCTCCCAAAGTGCTGAGATTATAGGCTGAGTCACTGAGCCTGGCCCTGACTGATTTTTCAAACGTGCCCCCCGCACGCCCACAGAGCCCCTCAGTAAAGTCTCCTCAGGGAGACTTCGATGTTTAAGGAAGTCTCTGTCCAATCACTAGCCAACCACTGTGCTAACTGGACAGAGATTTCAGTGTCCACACACAATGTGGAAAGCAGACTCCACAGAATTAGTTCAGAAAAGTCACTAGACAAATGAAACAGCAACACCAACAAACCCTGGGGAAGGGGGAGACTCTGATTTCCAGAGGAGCTGCCTTATGTCATCTAAAATGTCCAGTCTTTAACAAAACATGTATAAGACATGCAAAGGATCAAGACAGTATGGCTGATATACAGGGAGGAGAAATCAGTGGAAACTGTATCTCAGACATTGGACTTATTAGACAGAGACTTTAAGTGAGTTATTTTAAATATGCTCTAGGGAATGAAGGAAAACATATCTAAAGAACTCAAGGAAGGGATTAGAATGGTGCTTTGCCAAGGAACACCTCTGAGGTACTGTCAGCCTGCCCAGAGCTGCTCCACACCCTTCCCTGAGCTGCCCAGAGCTGCTCCACACCCTTCCCACCCTCTGAAAACTGCTTGGCAATCAGGGAGGAAGAGGAACCAGGACTCCCCTCAAGCCCAAGGGTGCTAGTGTCAAAGTAGCGGGCCAGTCTGGCCTCTGAGGAAGCAGCAGTTTAAAGCAGAGGGGTAAACCTGCAGGCTTCTGTTAAGCTGGGCACACTCTGCTTTGAGGATGAACTCTGAAAGAATAAAAATGAAAATAAAAGGAGCCGGGTGCATGTAATGCCAGCGTGGGGAGGCCGAGGTGGGAGGATCACTTGAAGCCAGAAGTTTGAGGCTGCAATGAGCTATCATTGTGCATCTACACTCCAACCTGGGCAACAGAGTGAGACCCTTCTCTTTTAAAAAAGAGTAGTCAACTCTTGGGCATGGGGTGGAAACAAGAGAGGGCACTGCTGTCTTCATACGGCCAATGCTGTTCCAGGCTCTGGGGCTGGTGGAGAGACAGCTGGCTCTGTCTGTTGCTGTGTGACAAATCACTGAGCCCCCAGGCCCGCTTGGCCTCTTGTGAAATGGAGATGATGACCCTATACTATTGCAAGAGTGGCCTAAGGGCGGGGTTCTTCTCTCCCTCAGTCTCCCCCAGGGTCTTCCTGGAGAAGGACTCCCTTGCCCTCTGGGGCCGTGGCCCCCAGCCTGCAAGATGGCCTATAGGGTATTTGCTTACTCTTCTCATGACCAGCCATGCAAACAGAGGAAAGTGCTTTGTGGTGTCACCTGGCAGCTGGGTGGTCCACACTGGCTGCTAGGCTACCCCTGTGCTCCATCTGCAGCGATGGGCATGGAGTCTACTGCCTTGTGGACACGGGAAGGTGAAGCCGGGGGAGCAGGGCAGGGGAGCCTGTTGGAACTGGAGAGCTGTCGTGAGTAGACTACCTCAGGCCCAGGAGGATGGGGGCTGTGGGAGGTGGGGCTTCCACCTGGGCCTCCCAATCCCTCCCGCTCCATGGTTGAGCCCAATCATGGCTCCCACCCTAGGAACAGGGCAACTTCCAGACACTACCCAGGACAGGGAGCCGGGGAAGGTAATCAGCTCACCCCCCAAATGGGCATTTTTTGACCTAAGATGCTGTGATGGGGAATTTCAGGTGTCAACTTGACTGGATTAAGGAACGCCTAGAAGCCGGGCTCAGTGGCTCAGCCTGTAATCCCGCGCCTTTGGGAGGCTGAGGTGAGTGGATTGCCTGAGCCCGCGGGTTCGAGACCCATCTGGGCAGCAAGACGTCATCTCTACAATAAATCAAAAAATCAGCCGGGCGTGGTAGCGCATGCCTGTAGTTCCAGCTACTTGGAAGACTGAGGCGGAAGGATCGCCGGAGCCCAGCAGGTCGAGGCTGCGGTGGCCTGGAGCGGCCACTGCACTCCAGTCTGGGTGACAGAGTGAGACTCCAACTAAAAAAAAAAAAGGAATGCCTAGAAACCTAGGTGTTCCTTAATCCAGTGGTGGCTCATGCCTATAATCCCAGCAATTTGGGAGGTTGAGGTGGGAGAATCAGTTAAGCCCAGGAGTTTAGTCCAGCCTAGGTAACATAGCAAGACCTCTTATCTATAAAAAGCCCTTCCTCCTCCCCAAAAAGCCAAGTGTGGTATACATACCTGCAGTTTCAGCTATTTGGGAGGCTGAGGTGGAAGGAACACCTAAGTCCAGGAGGTTGAGGCTACAGTGAGCGGTGCTTTTGGGGTGTGTCTGAGGATGTTTTCAGAGGAGATCAGCATGTAAGCCTGGGTGGACTAGGTGGGGACGATCTGCCCTCAGTGTGGGCAGTACCAGCAAATATGCTGGGGTCTGGAGGAGCAAAAGGGGAGAAGGTAAATGTACCCACCTTCTACTGGAGCTGGGACACACTCTTCCTCTGTTCTGGACAACAACTCCAGGCCCCTTGGCCTTTGGCTCTAGGACTTTACCAGCAGTCCCCTGAGTCCTCAGGCCTTGGCCTCACCCTGAGAGTTGCCCCACCAGCTTCTCCGGTTCAGAGGCCTTGGACCTGGATACCAGCATCCAGGTCTCCAGCTTGCAGACAGCCTGTCACGGGACTTCTCAGTCTCTATATTCACGTGAGCCCATTACCCTAAGAAATTAACCCCTTTAACCGGGTGCAGTGGTTCATGCTTGGAATCCCAGCACTTTGGGAGGTGGAGGCGAGAGGATTACCTGAGTCTAGGGGTTTGAGATCAACCTGGGCAACTTGGAGAGGCCTTGTCTCTACAATAAATCAAAAAAATTAGCTGGGTGTGGTGGCACACTCCTGTGGCTTCAGTTACTTGGAAGGTTGAGGCAGAAAGATCGCCTGAGACCAACAGGTCAAGACTGCGGTGGCTGTGAATGTGCCACTGCACTCCAACCCGGGTGACAGAGACTCTGACTCAAAAAAAAAAAGAAAAGAAAAGAAATTAAGCCCCTTCTCCTCTATCCATAAGAGAGTGAGTATAGGAATTGGCTTATGCAATTATGGAGGCCAAGAAGTCCCACCGTCTCCCACACACACCAGAGAACCGAGGCAGTGAATTCAGTCTGAGTCTGAAGCCTGAGCACGAGGTAGGGGAGCAGGACAAGGGAAGGAGGGGAGGGCAGCACACATACTGGTCCAGGTCCAAAGCCCTGAGAATCGGGAGCACCAGTGTCCAAGGGGGGGGAATATGGATGTTCCAGCTCAAGAAGAGAGAGCGAGTGCCCCCTTCCTCTTTTTGTTCGTTGCCTCAAAGGATCGGGTGATGCCCGTCCACACTGGAGGAGGTGGATCTTGACTCCGTCTACTGATTCGAATGCAGGTCTCTCCCAGAAACGCCCTCCCAGTCACCCTCCAAAATGATGCTTCACCAGCTACCTACCTGGGCATCCCTGAGCTCCTTGTCCATGCCTTGTCAACTCAGCACCCAGACACATCTCCTCCCACCATACTTTTCTTTCTTTTTTTCTTGAGTCGGATTCTCACTCCTTCGCCCAGGCTGGAGTGCAGTGGCACACAAGCTCACGGCCACCCCAGCGTCGACCTTCTGGGCTCCAGTGATCCTTCCACCTCAGCCTTCCGAGTATCCAGAACTACAGACACATGATACCACGCCCAGCTCTTTTTAATTTTATTGTAGAGACGAGGTCTCGCCAAGTTGCCTGGGCTGGTCTCCAACCCGCAGGCTCAGGCAATTCACTCGCCTCAGTCTCCCAAAGTGCTGGGATTATAGGCTGAGCCACCGAGCCCGGCTTCTTCCAACCATACTTAACCTCCAAATAAAGACAACGACAAGGTCATCATTCCCCCTAACATTGTGGACAGCCCCAAAGGCATGGATCCCATCTCCAAAGGTCCTGGGGTGATGTTTACTCTTCTAATATCCCATGACTTAAATATTAGGAGGTAAAAGTCATTCCCAAAAACTGATTTCAAGTCAATACATCTTGTGTTACATGATAAAGGAATAAGAGAAGAATGAGAACAAAGATATTTGGTTAATATGTGTATATATACACACAATGTCTTCCCAACGAAGCAAAGGAGGAGGAAATACTCCTGATATTTACAGGCCTTGCTTCTGCAACTGGTTGTGTGAGCGTAGCTGGGTTTACAACTGCCTTTTCTCCCATTCTGTATCGGCTTTGTCTTCAGGAAGCATCTCAGCTGCTCATGTGAGTGGCCCAAACCTCCATTCCTGAAGTATCTATGCCTTTAATAATCCTGCCTGGATTGGGGTGTTGTAGTTTCCCATTGACTTAATCACGGAGCATGGTAATATTAAGAGGTACCCAAGGGGTCCCTGGTATGTCAGACGTACACTTTCTCACCTTCATTGAGGAGTAGGGGTCTGATCTTCCCTTGGCAGTCCAGATCAACCGCCCCCGCCATCACCCCCACCATCTCGTAGTCTGGACCAGTCACCCTCGCCAACACCATCATTCTCTTTGCCTGTTGACTCAGAGGCGTGAGGAACCCATGAGTGGACGGTGACAGGCCAGTGGAATCCAGGTCAATGGAATCATTACTGTGTCTGCTGATGAAAGCATTTCTTCCTCTGGAGTTAAGATCACCGGGCCAGCAGTACATGAAGTAGTGGGTTTAGGAAGCAAATGTTTTCCTAGTGGGCCACTGGTGGCGATGGTGAGTGGGGCCACTCTCATGTCCACCCTTGATTCCTGGACCCATGGATCCCAGCACCAGGTATCAGATACTGATTCAGAGCGTATTCCGCCTCTGGAGAACCTTGCTCCAGCCCCCAAAGCATGGCCACCCAGCTTGTGCTGCAACTGTCACTTCAAAAGGCCATTCTATCATCCTGCCGTGCAGCTGCTTCAGGATGGGGGGAGCATGGTAAGACCAGTGAATTCCTTGAGTGTGAGCCCGCTGCCACACGTTCTGGCTGAGTTAAGCTTCTTGTCAGAAGCAGTGCTGTGTGGAGTGCCAAGATCGTGAATGAGGCATTCTGCAAGTCCATGGATGGTAGTTTTGGCAGAAGCATCGTGTGCAGAGAAGCCAAATCCATATCCAGAGTAAGTGTCTATTCCAGTAAGGTCAGAACACCACTGCCCCTTCCGTGATGAAGCGGTTCAGTGTGATCAATCCACCAGGGAGCTGGCTGACCGCCCTGGAGGGTGGTACCCTGTTGGTGCTCAGTGCTGGTCTCTGCCGCTGGTAAGACTGGAACTCAGCAGTGGTGGTGGCCAGCTCAGCCTCAGTGAGTGCAAGTCTGTATTGCTGGGACCACACACAACCTCCATCCCTGCCACCACGGAGCCCATTGGGCAATGACGGGGGTGGCTGGGGAGAGAGGCTCCACAGAGGTGGTCCTGTTTACCAGATAATTAAAGTTTTCCTTTGTGGAGCATCTACATAGGACAGAAATAGCGTCATTTTTTTTTTGATTTGGAGTCTCACTCTTGTCACCCAGGCTGGAGTGCAGTGGCACGCTCACGGCCACCGCAGCCCCAACCTGCTGGGCTCAGACGATCCTTCCATCTCAGCCATCCAAGTAGCTGGAACTACAGATGCATGCCATCACGCCCGGCTAGTTTTTGTGATTTATTGTAGAGACGAGGTCTCACCAAGTTGCCCAGACTGGTCTCGTATCCCTGGGCTCAGGCAATCCTCTTGCCTCGGCCTCCCAAAATGCTGGGATGATAGCCTGAGCCCCTGCGCCCAGCTAGCGTCGCCTTTTTGCCCATCCAGATAAGTCTTACTTCTTCCCCAAACTTGTCATCAAGTTTCTAATCATGTTCCTCCCAAGTCCCTGACCATGCAGCCAAATCATTGCCCACAGTCCATGAGTCAGTATACAGTCACACATCTGGCCATGCCTCCTTCCAAGCCAAGTAAACGACTAGGGGCCCACTGGGAGGATGTCCCTTCATCACCATCCTTCAGGTTGTCCCAGAGAGGGGCTGTGGTGCCGCTGTTGTCCACCCCCAGCTGGTGCTCACATATCATCCAGAACCATCTGTAAAGCAGATCTGGGGCTTCTCTTCCTCCGTCAGCTGACGGAAGGGAAGTCCCCATAAGCCATAGGTGCAGGCTGAGAGCAAGAAGACAGTGCAGCCGGAGTGGGAGCCATGGGCATTTGGGTCACTTGCACATGTGAGTGACTTCAGGCCACTTCCATTTAATGATGGAGTGCAGCTGTGCATGCCCAACTTTATGGCTAGGTGGGTCAGAACGCACCCCGGTCATGATGGACAACTCAGGCAGCATGGTAACTTGGTGGCCCGTGGTCAAGTACTCCATTCCTAAGACGGCCCCGGAGCAGGCCAAGAGCTGACTCTCAAAGGGAGAGCAGTCAGGCCAGGCATGGCGGCTCAGCCTGTAATCCCAGCACTTTGGGAGGCTGAGGCAAGTGGATTGCCTGAGCCCGGGGGTTCGAGACCAGCCCTGGCAACTTAGCAAGACCTTGTCTCTACAATAAATCAAAAATAATCAGCCGGGCATGGTAGTGCATGCCTATAGTTTCGGCTACTTGGAAGGCTGAGGCAGAAGGGTCGCTGGAGCCAGCAGGTTGACACTGGGGTGGCCGTGAGTGTGCCACTGTGCTCTAGCCTGGGTGATGGAGTGAGACTCCGACTCAAAAAAAAAAAGGAGAGCAGTCATTTGCAGGTGGTGGCAGGGCCTCGTTCCAGAATCCTAAAGGGTTCACCTGTGGGGGCCTGCCAGGTAGCATTCCATTTGCCACTGACACTTGAAGCACCACTGGAAATGCTGGGTCATACGACCCAAGTGGTAGAGCAGCTTGCACGGCAGCCTGGACGTGAGGCGGAGCCTTCTTCTGCTATGGGCTCGTCAAAATTAGCAACTGTTCAGGTCACTGGGTAAGCAGACTGGAGCAGCACACCCGCATGAGGACTGTGTTGCCTCCAAAATCCTAAGATGCCTGCTAGGCATTGTGTCTCTTTCTTGGCTGCAGGAGGGTCCCAGAAGATCATTCCTGCTTCACCTTAGAAGGGTTATCTTGCATGCCCCACACCACTGAACCCCAGAAATTTCAGTGAGGTAAAAGGTCCCTGAATTTCAGTGGGTTTGACTTCCTGACCTTTGACGTGTAAATGCCTTACCAATAAGTCAAGAGTGGCTACCACTTCATGCTCATGAGGGCCAATTGGCACAATGTCACCAATGCAACAATCGGCACAATGTCACCAATGCAATGGTCAGGGAGATCAAGAGCCCTTGAGCTACATGGTGATGTGGTGCTGGAGAGCTCATATACCCCTAGCAGTGAAAGTGTACTGCTGGTCTTGTCAGCTGAAGCAAACTGCTTCTGGCAGACCTTATGGACAAGTACGGAGAAAAAGGCATTTGCGAGATCAGTAGCTGCACACAGTCCCAGGTACCAGGGAATGTGTTCATTTTCTCAAGCAATAACACTGCATCGGGTATAGTAGCTGCAAGCAGAGTCACCACTTGGGACTTACGATAATCCATTGTCACTTTTCTAGATCTATTTGTCATCTGTGTGGGCCAAATAGGAGAACTGAATGAGGCTGTGGCATCTTTGAAGTCCTTGATGGTGGCACTAATTTCTGCAGTACCTCCAGGAATGTGATATTGCTTTTGGTTTTCTATTTTGGGGGGTAGAGGCAGTTATAATGCTTCCACTTGGCCTTTCCCGCCTTAATTGCCCTCATTCCACAGGTTAGGGAACCGATGTGGGAATTCTGTCAACTGCTGCATGTGTATGTGGCAATTATGCATTCTGGAAACAAGGAAGTAAGCACAGGATGTGTTGAGGGACCCACGATTCCCACTAGGAGATGGCCCTGAGTTGAAACTCCATTGACCATTTATCCCATAAGCCCCTGCTCACTAGAGGCCCGTGGTGTCACTATAGTCTGGAATTAGTGTCAGCTCAGAGCCAGCGGCTAGCAGCCTCTAAAAGGCCTGCTTATCTCCTTTCCCCCAATACACAGTGACCCCAGTAAAAGCCATAGTTCTCTTTGGGAAAGGCTGGGAGAAAGATTAGCAGCACATATTTTTGGTAGTGTACTGAGGTCCTTACCTTGAGAGGACTTGGCTCCCCTTCATTCTGGAACTATAAACTAGCCAAAGTCTGAAAAGTGATGCAGGGACCATGACTAGAGTCACTGAAGACTTTTTTTTTTTGAGTTGAAGTCTCACTCTGTCGCTCAGGCTGCAGTGCAGTGATACGCTCACAGCCACCCCAGCCTCGACGGGCTCCGGCCATCCTTCCGCCTCAGCCTTCCGAGTACCCAGAATGACAGGCCTGTGCTTCCACCCCCAACTACTGAAGATTTTTTTGTGATTCAAGTAAGATTTGTTCACTTGACCTTGACTTTTTCTGCTTATACAGGTCAAGTAAGAATTTAGAAGTGTCCTATCTATTTCACGCCTAGGATCACCATGGTTAACTAGGCAGACTGTTCCGATTGCTTCTTTGACTCTGCTGCCCATTAGGGTAATCACACCCTCCTTGCCTTTGGTGGTTGAGTGCTGCTACTTAGTCCCGCTATTCCAGGATCCAAGTACTCCTGCCTCATTTAGGTTTTCCAGCTGTGGCTGCAGTCTACACTGCAAGAACTGGCCCACACAGAAAAGCACCATGGAGCTCTTTTTTTTTTTTTTTTTTGAGTTGGAGTCTCACTCTGTCGCCCAGACTGGAGTGCAGTGACCGCT
>NW_007248084.1:126395-150966 GCF_000164805.1 Carlito syrichta | reverse complement strand
AGTAGCCGGAATTACAGGCATGCGCTACCACGCCCGGCTGATTTTTTGATTTATTGTAGAGATGAGGTCTCGTTGCCCAGGCAGGTCTCGAACCCACGGGCTCAGGCAATCCACTCACCTCAGCCTCCCAAAGGCGCGGGATTACAGGCTGAGCCACCGAGCCCAGCTCACACCATGGAGCTCTTAAGGATGCTAGGGTTTAAAGTATCAGTGGGGATGAGAAGGTCTTCGATGACAAATGCATTCTAACTTTCCAATCTCCCTAAGCCTTTGAATCCCTTCCTCCATATTAAACCAAGAGAGACCAGGAATTTCAGTTTGCTCTCTGTGGGGTGTCTCTTTTGATCTATATTCCAATCAATCAAACTGTTAAGAGCTATTATTATTATTATTATTTTTTGAGATAGGGTCTCACTCTGTTACCCACACTGGAATGCAGTGGCATAGTCATGACTCACTGCAGTGCGAACTCTTGGGCTCAAGCTATCCTCCTGCCTGAGCCTCTCAAGTACTTGGGACTACTGGTGCATGCCACCACACATGGCTAATTCTTGTTTTTGTAGAGATGGATTCTTGCTTTGTTACCCTGGCTGATCTTGAACTCCGGCCTCAAGTGATCCTCCTGCCTCAGACTCCCAAAGTTCTAGGATTACAGGTGTGAGCTACCACACCCGGCTATTAGAGCTCTTTCTAACTCCTCAAGCTGCACCATTAAATGCAGAATCTCTATTTGGTGGACCAATATCAATAAATTTGGCTTGATCCAACTTTATGTCTCTTCCACCATTATCCCACACCCTTAATGTTCACTCCCTTACATGTTATTCAGATTTCTCTTTGTATAAATTAGAAAACCCAAGTAGTTCTTTTGGAGTATAGCACATCTCCTCATGGGTCACACTTTGTACCTCACCTTGAGGGGTCTGCTGGGACTTGAGTCTAGTTATAGGTCTAGAAGCAAAAACCGGGTGGGTCCTAAGGAGAATAGGCATTGTCTTGCATAGCATCTGTCTCAGGGGAGTCCATTACTATTTCCTCAGGCAACATAGAGTTAGCTCCCCAGAGAGAAGTGAAAAGCGGAAGTGTGGAGACCTCTTCCAATGGCAAACAAGACCCATCAGCATTTAGGGGCTCCGTGTCCCCAGTTTCATCAGACTCTTCCCACATGTCCCCATTTCAACTTACAGGATCCCATTTTTCCCCCACAATGCCCCCACTTTAATAATAGACCCCCTGCGAGGCTGGATGGTCAGTCTGGGTTGTAATTCAGTCAATTGTAGGATGAAGTCCTGCATTTGATTTTCAGTAATTTCAGACTTTTGGCTGTAGGAACTAAGAGTTTTCTTCAAGGCACACTGATGTGCACTTGAGCTGGGAATTTGAATCCCTGAGCTCATCTTTTTCTTTCACCCCTTTGTCCAGCAACATTATGTCCAACAACCAATGCCGTTATATTCACTAGTTTTCAAAAAAATGTTTGGAAATCTCATATACAGCATCACTCATTTTCTTGCTTCTTGTAAGTGGTTGATTAGGTATATCCAATGCAGATGTTTTGTGTATGTCTATAAATACTTCACTGTATGACTATTGGTGTTGTCTTTACTACTGGAAATGGAGACATTGGCATCTTTAAATCTAATTCATTTAGAAAACCAATTCTGGAAACTCCAGAATCAATTCAGAAAACTCATCCTTAAAATTCTGTTACTTTGGAACCACTTATTTTTTTTTTGAGTCGGAGTCTTACCTAGAACTTTGGCAGGCTGGAGTGCAGTGGCATGCTCAAGGCCACCGCAGCCTTGACCTGCTAGGCTCAGGTGATCCTTCTGCCTCAGTCTTCCCAGTAGCTGGAACCACAGGTGCCTGCCACCACATCCGGCTAATTTTTAAAAAAATTTATTGTAGAGATGAGGTGTTACCAAGTTTCCCAGGCTGGTCTGGAACCCCTGGACTAAGGCTGTTCTCTCACCTTCACCTCCCAAAGTTCTGGGATTACAGGCATGAGCCACCGTGGAACCACTTTTGTTACCAAATTTGTGTTGGTCAGTGTTCTCCAGAGAAACAACCAACAGGTATATATATATTTAGCAATCAGAACAGTCTGCCTAGTTAATCATGGTGTTTCTAGAGGTGAAATTGATAGGACACTAAATTCTTACCTGACCTGTAAAAGCAGAAAAGGTCTGTCAAGTGAACAAGCCTGATTTATTATAGAGAGTGGCTCACATGATTATGGAGGTTTAGAAGTCC
Organism: Carlito syrichta; assembly: GCF_000164805.1. NCBI lineage: Eukaryota > Metazoa > Chordata > Mammalia > Primates > Tarsiidae > Carlito > Carlito syrichta. The sequence continues at coordinate 148,713 of NW_007248084.1, read as the reverse complement.
CACAGTCTGCTGCTACAAGCTGGAGAACGAGGAAAGCTGATGGAGTGGTTCAATCAAAGTCTGAAGGCTTGAGGACTGGGTGGGAGTGGGGTGGCAATGGTGTAAGTCCCGGTCTAAGTCCAAAGCACTGAGAACCAGGAGCTCCGATGTCCAAGGGCAGGACAAGGTGGACATCCCAGCTCCAACAGAAGTGCGAATTTGCTCTTCCTCCACCTTTTGGTCACCTATTCGGGCCCTCAACAGATTGGATGGTGCCCACCCACACTAATGAAAGTGGGTCTTCTTCACTCAGTCTACTGACTCAAATGCCTCTTTCTTCCTGAAACACCCTCACAGACACACCCAGAAATGTTTTATCAGCTATCTGGGCATCCCTTAGCCCAGTCAAAATGATAAGATTAATGATCACACTGGCTTTAGATACCCAAGTCATTTGTTGGGTGTGGGGTGATACACATATGAAGTCCCAGCTACTCAGAAGGCTGAAGTGGGAGGATTGCTTGAGCCCAGGAGTTCAAGGTTATGGTGAACTAAGATCACACCACTGCACTCCAGCCTGTTAAAATTCTAAAGTAGAATTTTAAAAACAAATCAAATCAAAATAGACACCCACATCAGGAGTGGAGGGGAGGCTGGCTTCTTACAAGCCCTCAGACCCTTCTCGGGTGCTTCAGGCCTGAAGCACAAGTGCACAGGGCTGTGGACTTAATTTTCTAGAGTAACAAGAGTCATGCACTGAGGAGTAGAGGTCAGAAAAAAGAAGTCAGAGAACAAGTCTGTGCACTTGTGTGGAGAAAATGTTAAAACACCATATTTATTTCAGTGGGTAAAACACTGACTACTCTCTGCACTTTCCTCCCTCCTTCACAGAGGCTCACCACCAGCAGTCTGAATAGGAACAGTCTGGTGAGTTTCAAGCTTTTGGGACCAGAAGGGCTCCTGCCTTCCTTCTGCTGCTTCTTGTTTACTGGAGTGGCCTCTTCTTCTGGCCTCAATAGCAGACCAAACCCTTAAGTGTTTTCACATTCAATGATTCCCCCATCAGTGGTTGAGGTCTTGACAGATAGCAAGACATCAAGAAGGAAAGAAAAACAATCCTCAAAGGTGAAAGGGAGTAAAACACAACTAACTGGTATTATTTTAGTTTTCTTTTTTTTTTTGACTCGGAGTCTCACTCCATCGCCCAGGCTGGAGTGCAGTGACACACTCACGGGTACCCCAGCATCGACCTGCTGGGCTCAGGTGATCCTTCTGCCTCAGCCTTCCAAGTAGCCAGAACTATAGGTGTGCGCTACCACGCCCGGCTAATTTTTGATTTATTGTAGAGATGAGGTCTCACCAAGTTGCCTGGGCTGTTCTCTAACCCGTGGGCTCAGGCAATTCACTTGCCTTGGCTTCCCAAAGTACTGGGATTACAGGCTGAGCCACCGAACCCGGCCTTATTTTGGTTTTTATCACTTTAGTTTTTTTTTTCCTGAAAATTAAGCAGGGGTGCTTTATTTTCAGTAGGATAAAGAAACCAGGTCAAGCAATGTCTCAAGGGATAATCATGATGTTTTTGTAACTGTTTGACCTGGGATGATTCCTGATGTGCTCTTGAGCATGAGGTGATTTTGCTGGGCTGTGGACTTAATTTTCTAGAGTAACAAGAGTCATGCACTGAGGAGTAGAGGTCAGAAAAAAAGATCTGAGACCACTGACAATGGCTCCCTTCAAATGCAGACATGTCAGCTGAGACCGTGTACACCAGCTGGGGATAGTTCCGGGAAAGAAAGTCAAATTTTCTTTCCTTATCACTGAAAGAAAGCCCACTCACCCAATGTATTGTCCTCTTAGAAGTGTGTTTAGTCTTCCATAGCATATTATAACAGAAGAGAGTTGCAGGATTCTTCTTTAGCTTAATATACAAGAGATTATTCAAGAGAGAAGACTTGGGATTCAAAGTTCTGTGATCGTCCAGAGGCTGCCATCTATTAATTCATTCAGTACGTCAGTGAACATTGATTGATCATTGTATCAGGCAGGATCACAACAGAGAGCAGACAGCACACTGAAAATAGGATCAGGCAAGAAGGAATTCTTTATGAAAGGACTACTGACCAAGATAAGAATGTATTAGGATCTACAGGGATAGTGTTCTACTCTCCAGCAGGCAGCCCCTAATCCCTGAAGAAACAGGAACGTGGTTACAAGTTCCTGGAAGGAAAGTCATGTGGAAAAGAACACCAGAGGCACAACAGGCTTTGGGAACAGCCTGGCTGGAGTCTGCAGGAGCCGGGGTATCAATATCCTGACCTCGATCTCTCCCTTCCTGTCTCCCAGCAGCCCACACAGGTTGATGCGGTCCACAGGTTGAGCATCCCAGGGAGAAGGGTAGAGAATGCATCTGAAGGGGCCACTGGGAGAGATCTGGCCCAAGTATCTACAAGGTGCCAGACATTTTTTGGTAGGCATTTGGGATTTGTCAGTGAATAAGCCGGACAAAACCCTTTTCTGGTGGAGGAAACATTCTAGCAAAGAGAGGCAAACAATGCACAATAAGTGTAATAATCAAGTAAAATGTATATCATGCTAAAAGAGTGATAACTGTTGGCTGGGCTTGGTGGCTCAGCCTGTAATCACAGCACTTTGGGAGGCTGAGGTGAGTGGATTGTCTGAGCCTGCAGGTTTGAGACCAGTCCAGGCAACTTGGCGAGACCTTGTTTCTACAATAAATAAAAAATTAGCCAGGCATGGTAGTGTGTGCCTGTAGTTCTGGCTACTTGGAAGGCTGAGGCGGAAGGATCACCTAAGTCCAGCAGGTCATCACTGGGGTGGCTGCGAGTGGGCTGTTGCACTCCAGCCTGGGAGACAGTGTGAGACGCCAACTAAAAAAAAAAAAGTGATAACTGTTATGGAAAAAAATAGAGCAGATTAAGGAGGAGATCAGGGATTATGTGGTGGGAACAGGGAGGGGTAGGCAGTGGGGTCAGGTGGAGGGACCAAGGAGCACTTGCCTTCATCTTGGAAGAGATACGCTACATGCACCCAGGTCTCTGGACTCCTGGAAATTCTACTGAGGCAGGCCCTTGACTTTTATGAGATTTGTCTTCTACTCACTGACACAGTATCATCCTAGCATTGTCTATAGATGATGCTAGGTCCTCCTGCTCACCAGGTCCTTCAGCACACCAGCACCAATGGGACGGACTGATCTGATGTTCTGTGGGCTGGAAAGGGGACCATAGTCTCCATAGACCAGACTCTAATGTGGGGCTGGAGAGCTGAGATAGCCCTGAGGTAAGACAGTGAAGGCAAATTGTTGGCCCTACTAGGTGCAAGCAACTGCTTCTGATGGTCTTTAACAGACACGAAGAAAAAAAGGAATCTGCTAGGAAGGGCCAGGCCCAAGACTCAGTCTCCAACTCACCTTGCCATGAACGCCACTGGATTCTCCCGTGAGGCTCACACAAGTGAGTCTTTCCTCTTGGAAACATCACCAAGATGGAGCACACCTTCAACACAACTTCCAGCAAGGGAAAAGTAGGAGTCAAATGTGGTGGCTTTTATTACCCGTGTGTCCCCATTTGCTCTGACATTGTGTAACCTCAGTAGGCCCAGCTATGCAGAAGACTCAGGTGTGGTGTAACTTGAGGTCAGAGTAAGGAGGACAGATCCTGCATAAGGATGTCAGGCTTTTCTGAGTGAAATAGGGGGCCATCGCAGGGTTGCAAGCAGGGTTCTAATTTATATTCCAGAAGGATCACCACAGCTGCTAGACGATTGAGAAAAAAACGAAGGGCCCAAGGGTAGAAACAATGAGTCCAGTTACGTTACTGCAAAAATCCAGGCCAGAAAGTCAGGCATGGTAGTTTACACCTGTAGTTCCAGCTTCTGGGGAGGCTGAAGCAGGAGGCTCACTTGAGCCCAGGAGTTCAAGGTTATAGCGTCTATGATTGCACCTGTGAACAGCCACTGCACTTTGGCCTGAGCAACGGTGAGACGCTATCTCTGGAAAAAAAAAAAAAAACCCAGGCCAAAGATGAAGGTGACAAGAGATGCTTGGATTCTGGATGTGTTTTGAAGGTGAGGACTATGGGGTTTTCAGGGTGATTAGATACAGGATGTGAAAGGCAGCTTGATGAGGACGCCAAGAATTTTGTTCTGAGCAACTGAACACATGGAATTAACATCACCATTGGCTGATGACCCGGTCCACACCCAGCACCATGCTGGGCATTGGGGCTGTGGAGGTAAGAACAGCATGGTGCATGGCACCCAGATGAGGTAGCCAGACATCTAAACAGATCATGAAAATGTGATGCTCTGGAGGTGTCTATATTTTCCCTGGGGGTGCAAGAGGTGAGGGCTAAGGAAAGCTCTCTAGAAGCGGTGACAGTTGAACAGGGTTGCAAAGAATGAGTGGAAGTTTTCTGGCTAATACAGAGAGGAGGACTTGAGGCAGAAGGAGAGACAAGGGCGGAAGTGAAGTGCCCTGAGGAGCATGACTTATGTCTGGAAACTTGCAAGTGGGCTTCTACACAGGAGTGCGTCGGGGCTGAGTGGAGTGTGGCACGTGAACCACATCCAGGACAGCCATTTGCAGTTTATCCGGACATGACGTGATCCACAATTCAGAGAGCTGTGAGCTAAACGGGCCTGGGGGACATGAGGTAGTGGCAGGCATCACGACAGGGGCGAGGAAGGGAATGAAAGACCACGAAGATATGCCAGGCCCTATCCTATGGTTGGACTCGAAGCTAAGGCTGGAGAGAGTGGAGTCAGACATAGCTCTTGGAGGTCCGCCTCAGACACCACTCACTGTAGAAAGCCCGGGAGCAGCATGGCCAGGAAGGGAATCTAGTCTGGGATGTTACGGTGAAGTGCCTGGCAGCTCGTCTAGGTAGGGTATGTCCCGTGATGGGCAGAATCTAGAACTTAAGGAAGGTTCTAGATGGGAGGGAGAGTCAGGAGTTGTCTGTGTGAAAGTGACCAGATTCAGGGAAGATCGAGACTGGGGCCTGGGAACCAAGCTCAGGCAGGTGTGGTCAGGAATGCCCTGACCAGGGACCAGGAGAGCCGATGAGGCAGACACTGGGTGCCTCTGTTCCCTCTGACCCAGCTTCCCTTTCCAGTCTCCCCAAGGTCCTGATTTCTGCTGGTGAAGTGGTCGAGGGGAGGAGTCTTCCATCCAGAGCTGTGGTAACTGACTCATGGATGGCCATGTGCACTGAAATGATCCAATCATGGTGAAACCCAGGACTTCTGCTGGGACATTGTGCTGAAAACATGCTCTCTTTTGTTTCCTCTGGACTTGAACCAGGAGACACGTCGTTTTAGAAACTGTTGGCAATTATCTTGAGACCTCAAGGAAAGGGAGACTTAGGATGAAGCCCTGCCCCCAAAAAGAGAAAGATACTGAGTTGTTGGTGACATCAAGATCTGGGACCAAGTTTGCCACCTTTCAACTTCTCTGCAAGATATTTCCTGTGTTTTTTAAAGCAGTTTAAGTAGTTTCTGATTCTTGCAACCGAAACCTCTAGCTGATACACCTGCCATGAAAGTCAAAAGTCACTTAGAAATTCGCCTTTAATGTCAAATGCCCTAGAGAGAAAAAACATAAGCAATTAGGTCACTGGTAACCTTGGAAACAGCATGTGCTAGTGGAAAGGAAGGGAGCTTTGGAGTCAGACTTCTATCTCTTTCCGGTACTGTGCTCTCCTGAGCCTCTCTGAGCCTCTTCTGTGAAATGGGGCAGCATCCCACGTTTCATTAGATTCCTGTGGGGAATGATTAATGAGACTGTCGGGTGTCTAGCGGAGTTCAGTAAAGGACACAGCAGGGATGGAAGTCAGACCGCAGGAGACTGAAGTGCACAAGAAGCGAGAAGACAGAACGATGAGCAGATTATTCTTTCACAGATAAAAACACAGTTCACAGGAAATGAAGTCCAAGTGACCAATAAACACACAGTTATGCTCAGTTTCGCTCAGAGGAGTCCAAGTCAAAGCAGCAAGAAGCCAGGAAACCAGCCCTCTCATACTCAGCTGGCAGGGATGTAAATTGATTCACTCAGATGGCAATTTGGCAGTGTCTAGAAAACATTAATTGAACATATTCTTTGAGTCAGTATTCTTGTTAAGAATTCACTTTACAATTTCATTTCACAAGTACGTAGGAGCAGCAACATCTATAACGGCAAAAAATGTAGCCTCCATGTGTTCCAGTGGGGACGAATTAGATGGTGAGATCTAGATAACGGAATACAACACAGTTTCTAAAAAGAACATGCCTCAAGAATACTGACCCATGAAACCGCCTGCCAAAACCAGTATGAACAGTATTGGCAGCAATGTGAATGGTGTGCTTGGATTTGCATAAGCATCTCGGCCTCCTTTTTGAAATCATCAGTGGTTCTCTGGGGGAGCGGGAGAGGAAGGCAGGAAACTGATTCCTCAGAAAGATCTTACATGAAACCCTAACACTCATTTGAATGGTTTATGGATTTTTTGGCATGTTCCATTTACAATAAAACAAAATTTGGTTCAAAGATTTGAAGGGGATGATAGAGCTAAAGGGGTTCAGAACAAGGGGCATGTGTTTAAGGCAGAAGGGAGGAAGCAGCCTATGCCCAACTTGGTGCCTCTGGGCCCTGCTGAGAGCCATGGGCACTGGGGGAGGGGCTGGAACTGCAGAAGGCAGTGACTCAAAGCCTGGCAGTGGCACTGATGACTGGGCAATCTCTAGGGAGATGGAAATGTTGTTAGTACTGCATGACAGTTAACATACTGCTTCCCTCACAGGGCGAATGGAGCCACAGGAATGCTGAACACAAGCTCAGTCAACAGTCCCACCGCAGCGTGGTCCAGCTTCCTCCCATGGACAGGGGCTCCATTCAGCCACCTGTGTCATCTTCCCAACCAGGGATTGCCATCCCCTTAAAAGAACCTTTGTGAGCTACTGTGCTTCAGGGACTTCTGCTTTGGCGATTGTTGATCACTACCTAGACAATTTCTACCCAGGGGCCCTACTCTGTGGCCTACTGGTCCACATCCAGCCCAGACTAATTTCCGAGCCTGTAACTTCTAAAAACTCTCCCAGCTGTTTTGCAAGTGGCTGGGTTACCTGAAGACACTGACGAGTCACTTCATCAACACAGCATCACTTATGGCGCATCTAGATGTAACTGGCTTTTGCCAGAGATCCAAAGTGGACTAAGACTTCCAAGCTGTTCTCCGGGAAATTAGGGGCTTCTGAAGAACCAACATGTTCGATCACGATGCAGAGCAGTGAGATCCAGGAGGGAGAGCCAGGCTGAGGAGTCTGGGGTAATCCCCCTGGGAAAGTCAGGACAAAGCCAAGCTCTGAGGCAAAAGTGAGAGCTGAGTGACAAGGGAGAAAAGAAAGGCAGGAGCACGTGGGAAAGCAGGGAGTGTCAGGGAACCTGCTGGAGAGAGGAGGGGCTCTCATGGAGGTGCGCCTGCTGGGCCCCCCAGGCCTCATGCCAGGCTGGACTCTGGAACCACTGAGTGATTTGTGAACCCAGGAAGAGGTAGAGTCTTGACTCTGGCCTGAAGATTAAGGTGAAAAATGCACAGATGTTACAGGAAACAATCTATCCGGCAGTTTTCTTAATTTGATCATATAGTCATTACAAATACATTTAGGCCCTGAACTAAATGAATTTAGAAGTTTTAATGAATTGGGCAAGGCATGGTGGCTCAAGCCTGTAATCCCAACACTTTGGGAGGCCAAGGCAGGAGGACTGCTTGAGCCCAAGAGTTCAAGACGAGCCAGAACAACATAATGAAACCTTGTCTCTACAAAATTAGAAAAAACGAACCAGGAGTCATGGTGCATGCCTGTAGTTCCAGCTACTTGGGAGGCTGAGGTGGAAGGATCGCCTGAGCCCAGGAGGTCAAGGCTGCAGTGAGTCATAGTGGTGCCACTGCACTCCAGTCTGGGTCAATGAAATAAAACATTACTGGCAGACTTAAACTAAACATTTTGTTAGACCTTTAAAAACTAAAAACATTCGAGACCCTCCTGGGCAACTCGGTGAGACCTCATCTCTACAATAAATCAAAAAATCAGACGGGCGTGGTAGCGCATGCCTGTAATTCCGGCTACTCGGAAGGCTGGGGCGGAAGGATCGCCGGAGCCCAGCAGGTCGAGGCTGCGGTGGCCAGGATTGCACTCCAGTCTGGGTGACAGAGTGAGACTCCAACTCAAAATAAATAAATAAATAAATAAAAAACTAAAAGCACTAAGATTTTAGGTATAAAAGCATTTGTCTTCTGCTTTAATGGGTAAATTTTGGTAGGAATTGAAAAGTTATTCAGGGCCCCTGACTTAACAACTACTTGGATCATTTCAGGTACCTGTAAAAAAAAAACTAACATGAAGGAAGCAACCTAAGGATATATTTTAAGAAATGAGGAAAGTGCTAATAAGAAGATGCTTTTCAGCTGTAATATTTTGTTTTACTGACTAATGAAAAGATAAAATCAAACCAAATACAGAAAATGACATATTATGAAATAGACATATAAAATTTAATCCCTTTGGTTTGAAATACATCTTCAAGGATACAATTAAAAACAACAAACAAGACAGATCAATTTCATAAAACAAAATATAAAATAGTTGTATGACCCATGTCCCAGGATATCTTAGGAAACCAGCAATTTAGTTCACATACTTCATTAGAATATTTTAACCTAAGAATGTAACTATCAATCCTACTTATACAAATGACCTATTCTCATTCCCTGAACCTAAAGATACCCGTGATTTTTTAATAAAATTACATTTTTTAGTATTTTTATATATTTAAACATGTGTACAAAATTGCTCCCCTGCCATGGTAATATATTTTCATAAACTCATGAATGCTTTCTAGAATTGTTAACATACAAGATCAAAGCTTGAAGGCTCTGAAACATGATTAAAAAATCATTTCATAATAGGAATACTAGGAAGAACTCCATTCCAAGTCGTATCACCGGGTACACCATAATTGCAGTATGTGTGCTGTAACGACTGTGTGTGTTTACTCCCTATCTGACTGATACTAACATATACAACAGACATGAATTGCAACAGTTTTTTTCTTTTACTTCATTTGTTAAACAGTGCAGAAATCCAGATAACAACATTCTCAATAGCAAACGGAATCTCTGTCACTTGAGAAGGTTTTGCTATGCTATAGAATGACTGCTTGTGTTTGGGAAAACACAGAGAAAAGGTGTCTAGTGGGTTCCACTAAGCACAGAATTCTATCAGCTTGGTAGACATCATCGAAAATAACTTAACTTTTTGTCTAGGGAAAGTCTTTTAAGGTAGATCTTACTGCATATCTTCACTGTATGTACACAGACACCATATTTATATATTATATATTTATATAAGACATGTATGTACACATTTACAGACACAGACCTTCAAAAATATATTGCACTTATATACAATGCAGCTTTATCTTAACTGATTTCATACTGTAACCCATTTAATTCTTCATAAGAAAGGCAGTCAAATATGTCCAAGAAAGTTGAAGGAAGATTTCAGTAACATGCCCTCTTTTAGTAAACATTTGGTGGAGGCTGAGAGGGTGGGGGAGAAAGGGTTCCCCTCACTCTTCAGGTGTGCTCCCACTAACCTGAGACAGTGGAGTCATACTGAGTTCAGGCAAGGGCACCAAATCCTTAAAGCCACACCTACTGCTTTTTCAGACTTCACTAGTGAGTAGGCCCACTAACATTGCAGGGACAACACAGATATCCCAATTTTGATAAATAAGGTAACAGACACCCTAAAGGTTCCCGGAGACTCTGTTAAGTCTTAGAATAGTTTTCACTTTAAATTATAGTATATCAGAAAATTCAACCATATTATGGTATGTGGATTTTTCTGCCGTCTGAAAAACGCCAATGCAACAGATTAAATGCTACCACCAAGCCAGATGTAGCTCCAGTGTCCCTTGCCACCCGCCTGTGCTTGCCGATGACTGAGGGGGCAGCTGCGCTTGCCAAACCCTAAGACCTAGAAACACCTTCATGGAACTGATGGGGGGATGTGCGCTGCTGGCCTTAGATCTCAGTCAGGGTGAGCTTGTAGGAACCTCCCACCTCCACCTCCTCAATTTGCAGCTGGAAGGTGTCTTCGTTGGAGTAATGCTTCACAATGTTGTCATCCATATTCACTAGAATCCTGGACAAGGAGAGAAAAGACAAGCTGACTTAACTCTTACCCAGCGTTGGAGAGAGACCTAGATTTCACTGTTAGCTCTGTTACTTACTGGTCGTGATGTGGGAGACAAATTAGTTAAACCTTACTAAACCTGAAATTTTTCATCTATAAAATGGGAAAAATGATGGAGTCTTTCTTTCTTTCTTTCTTTTTTTGAGTTGGAGTCTCACTCTGTTGCCCAGGCTGGAGTGCAGTGGCACGTTCACGACCACCCCAGCATTGAACCACTGGGTTCAGGCAAACCTTCCGCCTCAGCCTTCCAAGTAGCCAGAACTAGAGGCGTGCGCTACCATGCTCAGCTAATATTTTATTTTTTTGGTATATTGTAGAGATGAGGTCTCGCCAAGTTGCCCAGGCTGTTCTGGAACCTGTTCTCAATTCCTTCACCTCGGCCTCCCAAAGTGCTAGAATTGCAGGCTTGAGCCACTGCACCCGGCCGATGGGGTCTTTCTTATAAGACTGTTGAAAAGAATTAGAAGAGGGAATCAGGAAAAAGCACTTACATCACAGTGCATGGCACGTGGTAAACAAAAATGACTAGCTTATTTACGTTATTATTTCTAGCATATAGTAGTCACCCGATAAGTGGTATTAATTATAACAAAATAAATCGACAGAAGTAACTTTTCGTTGGTCCAGCTTTAGAAAACATATGGATAAAATTAATCTACATGGCCTGAAGCCATAGCTCCTGACAAATTATCCTCTCTGGCAAGTTATCGTCAAAGTTTAAGTGAACCACTATTAAGTCCACCTCTTTCCACCTCTAGAAATTTCCAGTTTGAATTTTTTTTAGAATTATGTCCCCAAATTCTTATGCTATACCCTGTTTATCCATGCCAAACAGTACAGACACTTCAGTAAAACAGAACTAAAAATATTAATTTCTGTACAAAGCAACAATGCTACATAATTTGAAAACCCAATCCAAGGCAGGATGGCAGAGCAGAAAGCACAGGGCTGGAGAGGCAGCCTCACTGGATCTGGGTCATGGCTCCTCCATGAACGAGCCCTCCAACCTCGGACCACCAGGCTCTGGAGCTCTCTGAGCCCAGCTCCTGGTCTACAAACTACGAGTAGTAAGAACCATCTCAGAAAGACCAGGTGAAGACTAAATGCAGTGACCTGGAAAGTGCCCAGCCCAGTGTCTGGCCACAGTAGGCTCTGCACATACAGGTACTGTCATGGTTGTCCTTGGTATGTGCCACCACGCACCCCAGGACTTGGAGCCACTTCACCAAATAAAATAAAACCTTTACTTAGAAAAACGATCCACAAAGATCTCTTTAGAGGCAGACTGATTTTATCTAAATAACTGAGCACAAAAATTGTAATCTAGCACTCATGTTTCCATGGTGCTTCTGCACCAGGCACCAGGCACGTGCGCCACGCTGGCATGGAGCACTGGTGCTTTCAGAGGCACACGGGACGCAGTGGTTGCTCACCCCTTTTTACACTTCTTGAATATCTTCCCAATCTTGTCATGGGGAACATCATATTTGTCTGAGATCTAAAAGAATAACAAAAAAGTTACCAAATGTTGTTCCCATAGCTTTAAAAAACAAACAATAACATATATAGACATATACATATATAGTTTTTCAACTTTTATGTTTTCCAAAAATGCATACACAAAGACATGGAAAAGACCCAGGCCATGTTCTGGGGGTCCTCAACCTCCCCTCAGTCCTGGTCATTCCCTCTGTAATGAGCCATGAGTGGCCCACACGATCCAGTGATGTAAACTTTGGATGCCTTCCTCTCAGGGCATGCAGACTATTTTTTTTTTTAAATTTTTAATTTTAAAGATGTAGGATACAATTCAGGGTTAGGTATACAAGTGTTCACATGCGAGTACCCTTGTTGATGAGGTGTGCCCTGCTCCAGCAGTTTTCCACTATCATACAGTCTATTTTTAAAGAGAATGGTTAAACTATTCCAAAGGCCAACAGCGGATTCAGTCTAGATCAGAGACTACTGGACTTGTTGTCTAGACCACTTCTTAGCTTGGGATCCCTCTGCACCTCCATCTACAGAGCAACGCAAAGGCAGTCGTGAGAAACTGGGCCTCGAAGACAAACCTTCAGATCCCTATCATGCTTTCAAAAGTGTGCATTTCACACCAAATCCCAGTTCTGTGCTCTCTCCAGGCAAACATGCCCTTTTTCTTTTCTGTATCACTGGGTGATAATAATTTGTATATTATGAAATCCCAACCCCAAAAGATATAGGACACCACCGTGAACTGCCTGTGAGAGTTGTGAACATGTCACACTGGTGCAGTGATTCTCTCTCTTTTCCACATTCTCCTTTTCCCAATCATAATCCGAGAGTTTTTATGATAAGAAATGACAACGGGTAGTCAAAAGGCAAAATAAAGAGAAACGTAGGAGAAACTGCAGGAAGTAGGATGCGGCAGTGGGATTGCAGTGCTGCTTGTGATGTAGGCGGGGCATGTGGAGTCATGCCTGGGAGCTCCAGGTGCCCTGAGATGACATGGCAGCTCCCCAAACCCACGCCCTCACCCACTGTATTCATCTTCATTGTACTTATCAGTACCTGCAAAATTACATATTGATCCCTTTGCTTATGGTACCATCTCCATCTTCCTAACTGGAACGTAAACACTACTTGACACTGCCTCAATTACTCTCGGAACTCCAGTGCCTACAACAGTGCCAGGCACAGAGCAAGCTCTTCAGAAGATAAATTAAGCGAATTCAGGGGGAGCCAGGGGAGACATTTCTAGCCTAATTATGGACACACTTTGAGTTCACAGATTTCTGTAGCCTCCAGGGGCCTGACGTGGGTATATATCGGGACAAAGTGCCCATTATTTGAATTTTCCTGAGGGCAAAGCCAGAATGGGAAACCAGCGCAGCATCCTTCTGTGTGGTCCTTCACTGATCTCCCCAAGGGGATGTGGGTTCAGTTTTCTCCAGCCCTGTGTTGAAATCCTATAAGAAGTGTTTATGATGTCACTGGTTACACTTCTAAATTTCCTCAAATAGGCTTTGGGTAAGGTATGGACACAAGTGCAGTAATTTCCTAGGATAAGGAGTTTCAAGAGCAGACGCGGGAGCCACTGTTTTTATGTATGAAGTTTTAAAGATTTTACTTGATTAAAAATAACTTGCTAGCTTGTAAAGGGTTTGATAAATGGCCATCTTCACTTAACCATGTATATAAAAATTAAACTACTTCATAGACCATCAGGAATACATTCAATTCAGTGGAGCAGACACGACTGAGTGACTACTGCAGGGTAAGACCCCTCAGTGAACATGAAATGTGAGACACACCAGGGCTTAAGAAAGGTGTCAACAACCCCAGCAGAGATCCAACAAAGGAATTTAGATCATCTGATAAAATTTAAAATTTGTTTTAGTGAATCCTGTGCAAGTTTGCTTTCATTTTTTAAAGGTGATTACAGAGTTGATCTTACTTACAGCTTCCATCAAGCCCTTCAAAGATGGAGTCTTGAGCATCAGGGCATCAAAGACTTCTTCTGACTCTTTTCGAACATAGAGCAGTACTAATCAATCCCCAACCAGGAGTAAGGATTGAAAAAAAAAGAAAAAGGACGTAGTTAATTCACAAGAGCAAAATACGAAAACAGATCATGGGTGCTGATTTATTAAAATAAACACATTTTTTAAAAAAGCCAAAAATTAGCTAGCCATCATGGTGCATGCCTGTAGTCTCAGCTACTCGGGAGGCTAAGCCAGAAGGATGGTCTGAGTCTAGGAGGCCGAGGCTGAGGTGAGCCATGATTGCGTCACTGCACTATAGCTTGGGCAACAGAGTGAGACCCTGACTCAGAAAACAAAAACAAGGCCAGGTGTGGTAGCTCAAACCTGTAACCCCAGTACTTGTGGGAGGCTGACGCAAGAGCCTTGCCTGAGCCCACGGGTTTGAGACTGACCTGGGCCACCTGGAGAGACTTCATTTCTACAATAAATCAAAAAATTAACCAGGTGTGGTAGCGCGCAGCTGTAGTTACAGTTACTTGGAAGGCTGAGGCAGAAGGATCACCTGAGCCCAGCAGGTCGAGGCTGCCACTGCACTCCAGCCTGGGTGACAGACAGAGTGAGACTCCAAGTCAAACAAAAACAAAAACACAAAACAACCAAAACAAAACTCCAAAACCAAATATTAACCAATATGAAATGTGTCTTAGTAAACACAGAGTTGAGTTTCTCTTAACTCTGCTGTAAGCTCAGGTGATGGGCTGTAAGGGTCCTCAAGGAAGTAAGGTGGACAAGACTTGTTTGTGTAATTTATACTGCCGGCAGATTCAGAAATCACTTCTGATTTAAAACTCATCCTAAGACATGAACGCCAACACACCTCTCTTTGGCTCTTCTGTCCTCGCCAGCTTAACCGGAGGTGAGACAGCAAAGTCATCTTCTGTGCTGTATGGCCCCCTTTTCAGGGCAGAGCTGCAGAGGATCCAAAACGCACCATGAATGACTCAACTTAAATTGGCTGCATTAACCAAGAGTTTTAGGGCAACCACTGAAATTTAGTTTTTAAATGACTTTCATTCTGTACCTGGCCCAGTTTCCTCATTTGTGGATGAAGAATCTGAGGCCCAAAGAAACACTGATGAAACCAGGGCTCATGGATATTTAAGATAGACCTCGGACCATACTCGGGCTACCTGCCAGATCTCCCACTGCTCCTACATGAGGTGAAGCTGCCTTCTCAATGTGGAACACTTCTTTTCAGGAAGCACTGAGATAACCTTTATAGGTGGTAACAAAAGACAGCACATTTCAAAAAGGTGAGAAAGTGTGAGCAGCAGACGCAAGGCCAGGCTGGCTGAAACACAGTGTCCCACAGGAAGCCAATCTAGAGAGGGAAGTCAGCTCTGCTGTGAACTATCCTGACCATCCAGCTCTAAGGAGTTATAGATTTTACATCATGAGTAAAAGGGAATCTTTGAAACCTTTGTGAGACAGAATGCTGTCTCCAAAGTGTGTGGGCAGGACTGGAGAGGATCTGGGACCTACAAGCAGAATAGCAAGTTGGAGGACTGTGGTGATAAAAGCATAAGATTCTAGAGATCTAAAATACAGCAGGGTCAGTGGAAGTGGAAAGGGGAGAAGGGACAGAGGAGAGCCTAAGAGAGAAGAGTTCAGATCCGAGGGCTTGGTTATCATAGGCCTGAGTCGTGGAGGGGCCAGCGGAGGGTTGGAGGTGAGCAAGACAAGAGGCAAATAAAGTGAAGATGAACACTGGGTGTGACCAATTCAGGAGTGGGGGCTGGGCCCTCTGAGCTTTGTCTCAGCTCCTAGAAAGTAACAGGCATCCTGTGAAGGCGCCCAAGGGACTCATGTCTAAAACTAAGAATTAAAGTTAAGATAGAAGGCACCGCTGGTAACATGCATAGAGTGTGAGTATCCCACACATCATGGTGCAAGTCTTGGGAGGAGATGAAAGATGAGGGAAGAGGGAGGCTAAGGAAAGAACATTCTGTTAACACCTCAGCTCTCTTCATCATGATGCACATTTCTGAGGGTAGATTGGTGTCAAGAGAAAAGGGAGATTTAAAAACCAAAAGTGAATCTTCCCTTCTTGGACAACTCAGCCCTAGAGCCATCAGGAAGGACAAGCAATGTGGAGGTCTGGACAAGTTTGGGGGGCTGCTCATGGCCCACAGGGGCAGCATCAGCCCTCCACACTGCAGAGTGTGGGAGCATCCCCAGCATGGGAAGGCAGAGTCCAGTTCTGGAACAATCTGAGTATCAAAGTAAATAATAGTGGATTACAACTTACTGAATAAAACAGAAATCGATGAGCCCACACTGACATAAATGAATGAATGAATCAACTGAAAGTCTGACGAGCAGTGAGATATTTACAAAGCTACGATGCACCTCCCCTGACAACACTTATTACAAAAGGAGAAAGAACAGCTTCGCAGTGGAGAAGCTGGCAGATACCACCTTAATAAAGTGACCAAAGTGAACACCATTAGTAACGGGAAAAACTGAAACCGAGTGCTCTCTGATAGGACTCACTGAGAACACAGCCTCACCTCCATGGTGTCCTTGCCAAGATGCAGAACCAGAATCTAATAGTGAGAAAACGACAGACAGACCCAAGTTGAGGAATAGTCTACAAAACAAGTGCTATAATAGTCAAAAGTATTTGGTCAGAAAAGTTGAGAAGAAGCTGAGAAAATTCCAAATTGCATAAGATGAAAGAATATGACAACTAACGACAACGTGTGATTCTGAACTGAATCCTTTTTGCTACAGAGGACAGTCATGGATAGCAGGCAAAATTGGAGTGGATCTGAGACTATACAGTGCTAACGTATCAATGTGAACATTCCAGTTTTGACTGTGAGGCAGGAAAACATCCTTGTCTGTGGGATGTACACACCAAAGTACTCAGGAATGACAGGTCACTGGGCTGGCAAATTGTTCTCAATGGCTCAGGAAAAAATGAGTTCTTTGCACTATACTTGAAGTTTTTCTGTAAGTTTGAGATTTTTTCTAAATAAAATAAATTTACTAAAACAAAACAAAACATAAATCTTACCCTTCACCCTCCAATTCTTCTGAGGCAATGGAAAGGACCTAAGACCAAGGAAACATATTGCTTTTCACACAGCTACTCAAAATAATAGACCATAAATAAAATTATTCCTAAAATTTAAATAATTTTGAACCTGACAGATCCAATACAAAATCCCTTAGCTGTATTTTTCAATAACCAGATTGTTATAGGTGTCTTGAACTCCTCTCACTCTGGGGTTGGGCCAAATCCAGTCCAGAGCTTGTTTATATAAAGAAAGTCTTTACTGAAACAGAGTCCCACTCACTCATGACACACTGTTTATGGTTGCTTCTCCAGGAAAAAGGCAGTGCCAAGCAGCACAGCAGAGACTGTGGTTCCCCCAAACCTAAAACCTTTACCATCCACCCCTCTACAGAAACAGTGTGCCGCCCCCAGTCACCCAAAGCTTACCATAGAAAGCAAGCACTGGCCATGGCTCCAGGTACGCTAGAAAATCTTTAGTCCTTTCAACTCTATCTACAAAGTGCATGGAGGACTGTCTTTTTGATATTTATTTGGGCTCAGCATAAAAAGCACGCTCCACTTGACTGAAGTTCCTATCTCTAGTAAGCTTCTGCCATAAAAGAGAGTGTGACTGTTTTTAAATTCAGCTTTAGTTGCCAAGACATGGCTGAGCACGCATGCATGACAACTCAGTCCCTGAACCCCGAGAAGAGCCTTCAGACACTCTTTATGCCACGAAGGCTCCCTAACCCAGGTTTCCTGAGTTTCGTTCACCAGATGGTAGACTCCGACTCCAAACCGCATCACTATTCTAGAATCTTTTAAATGAGCTAGGATGAGAGGATAAGAATGACGAATGAACACAACAGAACAAAGTGGACGGGGCTGGCACTGCGTCTTCAAACCAGTGACCCTCGACGGGTTTTATCAAGCTGGCATCATGCCACCCCAGCCGGATATTACAAGGAGCTAACTGGTCAAACCTCGCTAAATGTTGGCTTCTGTCCCATGAATAATGACCAAGACTTTTTTTTTCTGCCATGCCCTGTTTCCCGGTAACCTCCCTGGGACACTCGTTACCTACATGAGTGCCCCGCTGCAGGCTGGCAAAATGCACGTCAGGAATGAAGAGGACAGGCTGAGTGTCAAGATCAAGAAAGGGCTTGAAAACCGTGATATCCATTCGCTTGTGAGAGGGAAGCAGTGGCACTTTAACATCTGAAACTGAAAAAAAGGGGAGAAGGCCAAGGTCAAAGGGTTAGACACAGACTGGATGCAGGCCATAAAGCATTTGCCTCAATGTGGCAGCAGTTTAAATTGTAGCACTCTGTAAGATACAGGTCATGTTGCCTGCACTAAGAAAAATCACAGTTTATGGAAAGGAATTTGTTGTGTGTATGTCCACTAAAATCAATGGAAAATACTACCCAAATCAAAACAGAAAACCGATCTTTAGACACACAGACACACACACAGAAGATTAAAAGGCAAAGCAGACTTAGTTTTCATTGAAAGGTTAAAATTTATAAATTGTTTGAACATAATTTGGAAATAATTTCACCTCAGGTATCCTCATTAAATAATTTACATTATAACAACAATGTACCCTTTGGATTTAGAACACACCAAGACATTCAACAAGGAGGTTAAGCATAAGCATACTTATCTATTTTTAATTTAATAAATTATAGACTCTGGCCATACATGGCGGCACATTCCTATAGTCCCAGAACTGAGAGGGTGAGAGAGGAGGATTACTTGAGCCCAGGAGTTTGAAACCATCCTTGGCAACATGGTAAGACCTTTCTCTACCAAACAAACAAACAAACAAACAAACAAACAAACAAACAAACTAGCTGGTTATGGTGGCATGTGCCTATAGTCCTGGCTACTAAGGAGGCTGAGGTGGAAAGATCACCTGAGCCCAGGAAGTCAAGGCTGTGGTGAGCTGTGATTGTGCCACTGTACTCCAGCCTCGGTGACAGAGTGAGACCCTGACTCATAAATCAATCAATCAATCAATCAATCCATCCATCCATCCATCTTCCCCCATAACCTGGCCCTGAAGCACTCAGTAATGAGGTTCCCTAGTTAGCGAGCTGCTCTCTGAAGCAACACTAGGAATTTGCAGTCCGATGTCAGCAGCAGAATTCTGACTAACGTGCTGCAGGGCAGACGTCTGCTGAGCCAGACAGACTGTTCAAAGAGCATGCCAGAAGCTCACGTACTACAGACGAATGAGCACAGGGCAGCACTTCTTACCTTCCAGACACAGGGTTTTGTGAATATGAATATCGGTCACATTTAAAAAAGAAAACAGAGCCTTCCTGGTGAGGTGTTCAGACAGAAACCCTGTGCACTCTGCAAGTGTTAGTTTACTCTACTGCACATAAGAAAATGATGCTCATTTGGAATGAAGGCATCCTGCGTTCTGACGGTCACGATTATTATTTTTAAAAATCGAGACGCATCCCAGTTTTAGTAGCTATTCACGTACAATGTATGTCACTCTTCAGGACTGGAACCAGAAGCCTGAACTAAAACCCACAGCAAAAAGCTGAACTCTGGAAAACCACAAGGAGTCAGCCTCTAGCTCCCCAGGAAGATCACCCAGTTAGCCATTCATCTGCTGTTGTAGCCGATGAGACAGCAAGGTCACCACCACTGCAGAACAGCAGAAACCCACTACTGCGTCTTCTGCTGGAAAGCGCCAGCCACCACTCAGAACGGAAAAGGCCTGAAGCCCGGTGGGAACATGTCACTTACAGGTGCCCAACTGGGAGCCGGGAGCGGTACACTTGCCTTTTCTCTTGCTTTGCTTTCGTTCTTCATCCCTGATTTTCCGCTCAGCTCCCTGCAGGTGAAGAGAAGACAAGTTATGACCCTGTTTACCTGACCCTCTGAAATATCTAACTCTCTCCCCTCTGGAAATGAGTTTCATGACTTACTGTATTCACGGGACTCATCATAATCATTTCCTCTAAGCAGGCTAGTCTTAAAAATTATTTTTAACTACGTGAAATCACAGGGAACAACATTTATTTGAAAAACAAACAAAGCAAAATTCCTCTCAGTGAAGTATGTGTCCAGGCTAAATGAAAAGCTGAGAAAATCTGCCAATGTATCACACTGCCTGTAGAGACACAAGGACCTTTTCTCTTTGACTAGAAGAAAAAGAAAATGAAAGAAAAACACAAGGGGACCATACTTTTGAGTGTACTCTCTGACATGGGCAGTGTTATCACTGAATGTTGTGCTTCTGTCCAAGGGCTTGGCATCAACCAAGTGGAAGACATGACCAAGAACAAAGATGTGAAGAGAGATCTGCAGAATCACTTAAAAGAGAAAAATGCACCCAGGGTCCTACAGAAAGGATACCTCTGTACAACGTCTATCAATTGTGCAAAGAGTGACCGTGCAACTGAACCCACAAACATTTTTATTTTTTACTTTTATATTTACTTATTTATTTTAGAAATGTGGGGTACAATTCAGGATTAGGTATACAAGTGGTTATCACACAGGCAATGTTTGGGCCTCCCTTTGGTCCCCACTTTGCCTGACTTGAGATCAGGTACTCTTATTAACATTTTTTAAAAAAGCATATTAGCAACCAACATGGCCTAAAATCAAGCAATTGATACACTTAAAACATAACATTTATTCATTTTGCTTGATTTAATGGCATTAATTTCTGGATGGCACAGATTTCTTTACAAAGTTATCCAGTTAAATATAAACTGGTGTTTTTCTGTTAAATAAATTTGTTGCAAGCAAAGAGAAGCCAAAAAAATGATCCCACTGATCTTGGTATTATTATACAATAAGGGCCACATTTTAAAAAACAGAATAAAATACTACCTTCTGCCTTTTCTAGAATGTGGTAAACACACAACCTGTTTATAAAAATTGCTATGTAATAATGACATAAATATTGTCTCCCCAGCGCACGCGCACGCGCGCACACACACACACACACACACACACACACACACAAACAGGTAAATATCCCAAATTTCCTATAGTGCACGGAATTGATCTGAATCTCTCTGTCCCTTCTAACAGCCTTACAATACTTCATTTTGATGACAAACTACACCCCCTAAAAGGTTGTTTTACAAAATGGGACACTCCTTCCTTATTTATCCATCATATCCGTAAAGAATGATAAGGGACTTCTGCTTCTACCTAACTGGAGTAACACAGACCAGATTTACCCTCCACCCTGAAACAACAAAAACCAGCTGGGATTGTGAGAGCCCTGGCAGGCCACAAAAAAAAAGCAACCCCTGATAGGACAAATGTGCTGAGTGAGTCCTTCAGCCATGCAGGGTTCCTGCTCTCAGAGTTTCCAGGCTGTGGCAGTCTGGGTGGTCTTAGTCCAGGTCCCCTGGGTTGAGGAGACAGGGCTGAAAATCCAAAGTGATCAAGGAAGAAGGACTAAGTACCAAGTGGGGAAGAGCTCCAAGACAGAGCCCTGGAGATCTTCAGAGGGTCCCCCTTGAGTATTCAGCAGAGTACTGATAGGTGCACAGGTGTGAGGAAATTAACCAAGGCTGGGGTGGGGATGGAAAGTGACATCTGAAAAGATTAGAGAAACAGTGCCTGAAACTCACACAGGGCCCCAAACAGTACCTGTTCCCCCCAATCAGACTGGAAAAAGTTATAATTCATAGGGCACCGGGTGAGATACTCAGGAAAATCCTGCTCAGGATTGTAGAATAATTAGCTTTACACTGAGTATGGCTCCTGACCCATCTAGCAAATTAGGAAAATAAGATCTGAAAGGATCAATCAGTTTCCATGTAACTTAACTAGATCTCAGGACAAAGTCTCTGAAGCTTCACAGAAATAAAAAAATGTCCAGCACCCAGCAAGGTAAGATCCACAACAACTGGCGTCCAGCAAATTGCCAGGCATGCAGAGAAGCAGGAAAACACAACTGTAATGAGAGGAACAATCAAGCCACCAAAATGACTCAGAACTGACATAGATGTCAGACAAAAACCTCAAGATAGCTATTACAACTGCATTCCATATGTTCAAGAAGCTAGTGAAAAAACTAAACGTGCTAAGTAGAGACATGAAAGATATAAAGCACTCAGCTTGAATTTCTAGAGATCAAAACTACAACATCTAAGATAAAAAATACCCTGGATGAGACTACAGCAGTTTCGACTCAGCAGAAAGAAAGGCTGGTGAACCTTAGGACATAATGAAAACTATCCAAGATGAAGCAGAGAGGAAAAGCCCTCCAAAATAATGACAAGGGCATCAGTGAGCTCTGGAGCAACTTCAAACACCTTATATATGTGTAATAGGGTTCCCCAAGGAGGGGGAAGGAGGAAACATACATGAAGAAACAACGGTTGAAAACCTTTGAATTTGATGAAAACTATGAACTAACCTGGTTGTGATGGCTCACACCTGTAATCCCAGCACTTTGAGAGGCCAAGGCAGGAGGATCACTTGAGCCCAGGAATTTGAGACCAGCCTGGGCAAACAGTGAACTCTCATCGCTACAAAAAAAAAAAAAAAAAAAAAAAAAAAGCCAAGG
>NW_007248084.1:94048-126375 GCF_000164805.1 Carlito syrichta | reverse complement strand
AAAAAATAGCCAAGTGTGGTGGTGCATGCCTTGT
This sequence comes from Carlito syrichta, assembly GCF_000164805.1. Taxonomy (NCBI): domain Eukaryota; kingdom Metazoa; phylum Chordata; class Mammalia; order Primates; family Tarsiidae; genus Carlito; species Carlito syrichta. The sequence goes on along the minus strand of NW_007248084.1, from coordinate 126,341 downwards.
AGTGCCAGCTACTACTCAGGAGGCTGAGACAGGAGGACTACTTGAGCCTAGGAGTTTGAGGCTGTGGTAGGCCATGACTGTGCCACTGCACTCCAGCCTGGGTGACAACTAAAAAAATAAAAAATTAAATTAAATTAAGATAAAATAAAGTAAGATAAAAATAAACCCACAGATTCTCAGCAATTCAAGCAGCTCAACAAACTCCAAGCACAAGAAACATAAAGAGACATAATCAAGCTGCTCAAAATCAGTGGTAACGAGAAGGTCTTAAAAACAGTCCTAGAAAAAAGACACACACTATACCGAAGAAAAGACAGGATGACAGCAGCCTTCTTAGAAAAATACGTCAGCCAGAAGACAAAGTGCTGAAGGAATGATAGTCAACCAACAAGTATATACCCAGCAGAAGGAGTTTTCAAAATAGGCGACACAAAGACTCTTTGGACATATAAAAGCTGAAAGAGTCTATCACCAGGAGGCACACACTGCAAGAGAGGTGAAAGGAAGTCCTATGACATGATGGGGAACCATTTTCATTCAAGCTGTTCTGACTCTCTCTTAGACAATAACTAAAGAGATTTATCACAGGCAATCACATCAGAAGTTGCCTCAGAAAGTTAATCCATAGCACCTGCTCCCAGTTTCAGCTATAATGAACACAACTCTGATGAAGAAGGCAACTTCTGTGCGAAAAAATGTCCCTTAAGATGGACCAGGGAAGCTCGTAGAAAGAGGAGCTGTCAAATTTTAACTGGTTAAAGATCCCCTTTCTGCTCCTGTTTTCTCTGAAAATGTGTTATATTGCTGCCACTTCTGAAATAAGAGAAAATGCCATTTAAGCAATTCATAACATGCTCTTCCAACTGTCTTCTCAGGAGAGAAAAAGAATGCTGACACCCTGAAGGATACTTAAAGCTGTCTTAGCGCTAGCTTCTTTCTGCAAATGTAGACAAGATTCATAAAATGTGAGAGTTTTAAGAGACAGCAGAGGGAGGTGAAGGGACAGGCACCAAAAGCAGCTAAGTCAAAGCTCAGAAAGGACAGAATCAAGGAGACAGGCGGGATGTTCCAGGGAGGCAGCACAGGACAAACCCGGAAGAGAAAAAGCAATCGTACTCATAAAGGATGACAGAGAAGTCATAGGCAGACACACAAGAATCAAGAGTAGGTATGAGGTCATGTGGGGTTTCGTGTGGCTGAAAGGATCAAGGGCTTTGGAAATTAATTACACAGAGCACATAACTATTTTCTTCTCATGTGGAATTTTATAGCAAACCATAGTAACTCTGAGATTAAAACTGGGGGTGAAAGCCTAGTGTATAATTTCACCTTTGATGTCCCTTAAGTACCTGCTACCACACACCTCTCATGACCACTTCTGCAAGCCATAAGGGCAGACGATGGGAGAGGAGACCAACAACCCGCATCTCCATGTGAACCTCTAGGGTCACATCCCCAACCAGGTAGGGAAAACAATGATGAGAGTTTTTGAAGGCCTCATGCAGAAAGCCACAACCCATGAAGCTGAGGACGTCTGAACATCTATGGGCCTAGGCCACATAAAGCACCACTGGAAGCAGATGACTCTTTTCCTAACCACAGCTTTGTGTGACTATCTCTTAGCAACCTTACCCAAGTAATGAAAACATGGTGACTGACTCTGGCTTGCACATTTGACATGCTTCCCAAAACCTCAGATGCTATGTTCCCATCTTATATGAACGGAATGAATAGAGGGCAAGCAGTAGTGACACCAAAACATGAAATCATGTGGCAGCCTGTTCAGTTCTGCAACTTGGAAGAAAGCCTTCCCAAAACACACTAGTAAGTGTTGGTTGGTATGTTTTCTGAGATGGGGTCTCTTTATGTTTCCCAGGCTAGTCTCAAACTCCTGGGCTCAAGCGATCCTCTCTCCTCAGCCTTCCAAGTAGCTGGGGTCACATACCTGGCAAGTATGAGACTTTTAAGCAAACACAAAGCGAAGATAACTGGTTTCTTTTTTTCTTTTTTTTTTGAGTCAGAGTCTCACTCTGTCACCCAGACTCACGGCCACCGCTGCCTCGACCTGCTGGGCTCAGATGATTCTTTCACCTCAGTCTTCCAAGTAGCTGGAATTATTTTTCTGATTTATTATAGAGATGAGGTCTCACCCAGTTGCCCAGACTGACCTCAAGCCCTGGGCCCAGGCAATCCCCTCACCTCAGCCTCCCCAAGTGCTGGGATTACAGGTGTGAGCCACTGTGCCTGGCTGATAACTGGTTTCTAAGCTTTTTTCAACCACTGACTGATAAAGTAACTTTGGACAATTCATGAAACCCTTCCTGTGTTTCATTCTTCTCAATCAACTACTAATGCCGGAGCTCTTCTGACAAGTTTTAATACTAAAACCAAAGACTCTAAGAGCATGAATCCATACTGTTCCTTCTCCTCAAACTTGCTTCTACAATTCTTATCATCTGATGTGGAAAACGCCAGCTCATGCTAACTCGTGCTGCTGTCCTCTGACACAGCAGCATTCAGGTGGGATCTGTGGAGCAGTGTCAGCCCACAGCTGCTATGGCCCAAGGAAAACAAACTGAACACCAAGCAAGCACTCGAAAAGCAAAAAGATAGAATACTATGTCTGTTGAAATAAATAATAAAAAAACTGAAGCTTGTAATTCATGTAACTTTATGTGCCATTTCATTTTTCTAGCAATTGTATTTTACAGAAGAGGTTACTGACAGACTAGAAATTAAAAACATAGTCCCTCACCACGGGTAACTAGAGAGATACTGCTCTAATAGATGACAGCCCTGGGCACTGAGTGATGTCCTTGATGCAGGAACTGTCCTCTTGTGTCTTCTGATAGTGTTGTTTCAGACATAGGGTCCCCCAGCTGGGTCCCTGAGAGTGGCACCGAGGCAACTGGAACAATGATTGACTGACTGTGTTTACTACCTGATGTCAGCAGACATCTAATGAAAAATACACATCTCCACAGCATTCAAAAAATGAATTTACAGGCCGGGCATGGTGGTTCATACTTGTAATCTCAGCACTTTGGGAGGCCGAGGCAGGAGGATCGCTTGAGGCCAGGAGTTTGAGGCCAACCTGAGCAACATGAGATCTCAACTCTACACAAATTAAAAAATTAGTGAGGAATGGTGGTACACACTTGTAGTCCCAGCTACTTGGGAGGCTGAGGCAGAAGGATTGCCTGAGCCCAGGAGATCGAGGCTGCAGTGAGCCATGATTGTGCCACTGCACTCCAGAGTGGGTGACAGAGAGACCCTGACTCAAAAAAAAAAAAAAAAAAAAACTTTTCAGGAATTCTAAAGAATGCCAAGGAAAATTACTACATAGACATGAAAGTTTTTTAGAAACAGAAATAGCAGCTGTGAAAAAAAAATTTTTAATTGAGCCAATAAAACTGTAATTTCTCCCTAGAATTTTAGGGAAAAAAAACATGGACACTCCCTAATAGTTTTTCTTCAGTTTTTCTGTTGCCTGAGAAGAGGAATGTGGTGTTAAGGGAAGAACTTTGACTTCAGGGCAGGAATCTCTGCTACCCACTAGCTGTGACTCATCACTTGTCAAATGCTACAGATGTGAAAGTCCCTGGGGCTCCCAGTGACACTACATCTTGGTCTGGAGTCTGAGGACGGATCAGGTTCACGAAGACAGGGGGCGTATCCTGGGTCATCTGTGTGAGCCCAAGGTAACCACAGGGTCCTTTAAAGCAAAAGGGGGGCAGGAGGGTCAGAGATGTGACAGTGAAGGAGCACTGTGGCGATGCACCGGGAGCCTCAAGCAGCCATGGCTGACTCTGAGGATGGAAGAAGCCATGAGCCAAGGCCCATGGGCAGCCTCCAGATAGCAGAGAAGGAGGGAGGCAGATTTCCATGACAGCCTCGGAGAACACACAGCTCTGCCCACACCTTGATGCCAGCCCAGCCAGACCTGCCCAGACTTCCGACTACAGACTGTAAGACGATTAATCTGTGTTCTTCCAAGCCACTAAATTTGGATCATTTGTTAATCACAGTAGGAAACCAGCACAGTCGAGCAGGTCAGCAGGCACTCAGCAAAGCAGCCAACTCTGGGCTGGAGAAGCTTTCTGAACGTGGAGGGCATCAGACACACTTGCTGTGCTCAAATGCTGTGCTTCCTCTACCCGGGCCTCTGATGGCAAATACGCCTCTAGTTTTTTAGTACTATCTTTTAAATTTTATTTTATTTTATTTTAAAGATGTAGGGTACAATTCAGGATTCGGTATACAAGTGGTCATCTTATAGGTAATGTTTGGGCCTCCCTTTGGTCCCCACTTTGTCTGATTTGAGATCAGGTACCCTTATCGATGCTGTGTTCCCTACCTCCCCCTTCAAGTACTTTTAAAAATCTTGAAAGAGACGTTTCTTTAACAAGATGAACAGAGAAGAACTAGTCAAAACCAGTCCCTTTTTGTTTTTTGGAGGGTCTCACTCTGTGGCCAGGGTGGGGTGCAGTGGCATGATCACAGTTCACTACAGCCTCAACCTCCTGGGCTCGGGGAACCCTTCTGCCTCAGCCTCCCAAGGAGCTAGGACTACAGAAGTGCATCATCACACCCAGCTAATTTTAAATGTTTTTTGTAGAGACATAGAGACAAAAAAACGTTGCCCGGGTTAGTCTCAAGCTCCTGGGCTCAAGTGATTCTCTCACTTTGGCCTTGCAAAGTGCTGGGATTACAGGTATGAGCCACTGTGCACAGCCAAAAAGTTCACTATTTTTGAGGAGAAAAAAGTAAAAACCTTGCCTGCAGAGAGGATTGCCTGCTCAAGCGCAGCCCCTTAGGAGTCACCCACAAAGCGTGCTCAGACCCCAAGCTAAAGAAGACATCACCGCAGCAGGTGCTGCCTACCCGGCAGGCTGGGCTCATCAGCATTCTACGTGCACCACCTTGACTTTATTAAACAGGCCCAACAAAACTCTTTTATCAACGCGTCTCGTCTTTCAGTTAAAATGTGATCTGTTTCCTCTCTATATAATGTGTCTCGGCAAGGCCAAAACAATAATTGCTCATTTAAAACAAACTACTGTATGTTAGAATAACACGACTTTCATGTTAAAGTTAAATGCGCAAGATACCCTGGTTGTCTTCTGTGAGGAAGAGTGTATCTCAAACGCTTTCTTCCAAGCATCCCTGTGCTCTTACCTTGTCACAGAAGACCTTTATCTGGCAGTAGGCCCGGTGCACAGGTTTGTTGCTGCGGTTGTTGTAACTATAGGTGTCGATTTGAATGTTAAGAGGTAACCCCTTCACACCCTTCTGTGAAGAGAAATCTGTGCTTAAGCAGTTCACAGAGATGAAAACCTGCAAAGGGAAGGGAAGGTTCCATGAGCAAAAGGTACCAAAAGCCAACCCTAGCACAGCTGGTGATAGTACTAACATCGCCAAAACTACTCAAATGTATTTTAAATGAGAAGCTGAGCTGCTTATTTTTCAGAGACACATTAAAGGGTGTATTTTTTAAGTGCTTTGGTTATAAGAATAGCAGACTTTAAAGGGGAGGACAGGTGGCAGCTCTGAGTCTCTACTTACCTACCGTCCCTTCCAGAATTCCTGCTGTCAATACCAGCTAAGGCAACTGGAAGTCTAGTTCTCTCTCCTGATGTCATTTTCCAAAGTCACCAATAGTACAGATCTCTCTGCAGCTGTTTTATAACTTAGTATGGACTCTCAGGGAATCCGCCTAAACTTGTGCTGGCACCACCTCTTAGGATAACCTATTGTGCCCTATGTCTTAATATTTTAGAACTTTAGTGTTCCTCTAATCCACAATTTTTGTAAGAGTTCAATGAAACTCTCTCTCAATTCCTGCCTTTCCAGACTAAAAAGTCTTACAGTTTTTTCCAGTTTGTAATGATTGATCTTTTGGTTATAGAATCACACTGGTCCAGTCCTCGGGGAATAATTTATAATTTCCAATAAATTATAAATTTATAATTTATAATTTCCATCTCTCCTTTCTGGGTGGTAACCAATGGTCTTTTCTTATTTAAATATGTTTGGATTTGTATCTTTACGTGCCCAGGTTAGAACTAAGACAAAAGTAATGAAGACTGTTAACAGGCTGAGAACATGAAATCACAAAACCCTAAAAAAAAACACCATTTCTCATTCAAAAAGTTCCACAAAAGCATGGTAAACTTCCTAGGAGAATACAGCCCAAGGAGATGTTATGCTGTGGATCTATTTCTATGAGAATAAAGAAAAATTCAATTCTTGAAGTATTAGTGATGGGTTCCACCGTTCAATCACAAAATTACTTTGGAGAAAACAGTCTATTACGAGACTTTGAGCTTGTCAGCCCATGGTTTCCAGACAGTGCTCTGTATCAATGCCCAAGCCACCACTTTCCACAAGAACAATGTTTAAAGACTGTTTCGAGTGTAGTAGGTTACACCAGCTGCTCTCACTTCAGCAGCTGGCGTGTGCCAGAGCGATGCACTGAGCAGGTGAGAATCTATCCAGGAGGGATTTTCCTCTTACAAAATTGAAAGTAGCCAGGTGTAGTGGTTCATGCCTGTAATCCCAGCACTTTGGGAGGCAGAGATGGGTGGATTGCTTGAGCCTAAGAGTTCGACACCAGCCTGGACAACATAGGGAGAACCCATCTCTACAAAAAATAGAAAAATCAGCAGGGCATGGTGGCATGCACCTGTAGTCCCAATGACTTGGGAAGCTGAGGTAGAAGAATTGCCTGAGCCCATGAAGTTGAGACTACAAAAGCCTTGATCATGCCACTGCACTGCAGCCTGGGCAACAAAGTGATATCCTGTCTCAAAAAAAATTTTTTTTTTTAAAAAAAGGAAAGCAGATGATGTCACCCTGTCCAGGACTCCAAATCAGTTAAGTTTATCTTCTAGCACATTTTCTCAAAAGTTAAAATAAACTGAGTCAAGTTATTAATGTGACACTGTAAGAAGTTGTTACTTAGAAAAATCAGTGTACTGCAAATGAACAATGTTTCATTTTTTTTGTCATTCTGGATTTTTTTTTTTTTTGAGTTGGAGTCTCACTCTGTCGCCCAGATTGGAGTGCAGTGGCCACTCCTGGCCACCGCAGCCTCGACCTGCTGGGCTCCGGCGATCCTTCCGCCTCCGCCTTCCAAGTAGCCGGAATTACAGGCGCGTGCTACCACGCCCGGCTGATTTTTTGATTTATTGTAGAGATGAGGTCTCGCTGCCCAGGCGGGTCTCGAACCCGCGGGCTCAGGCGATCCACTCACCTCAGCCTCCCAAAGGCACGGGATTACAGGCTGAGCCACCGAGTACGGCTGTCATTCTGGATTTTTAATGTTTTTGAACTCCCTTTCAATTAGTTTTAGAATGTATTCTGATGCCTGAGCACCACACAGTGGACATCTTTAAAATTACAGTTTTTAAAACTAAGATTGGCACATTTCAAAGACCCATCTGGATGGAGATTTCTTCTAGTCCCTGGATCAACAACTCCCTCCTGCCCAACAACCAAGAACAGGTCCACCAAAAGCAGCACTGGGTATCACTGGCTGAGCTAAAAGAAATGGAGACAGGCTTAAGTTCCAAGGGACAGGGGCCCTATAAGAACTTCAAGATGAAAGAGAAGGGAGGGAGCGGGAAAAGAAGTCAAGGACAAAGAAAAATTAGAATCCCAGTGACAAAGAACGTTCTCTAGAAGGTATGCAAGATGCCAAGGCAGGGCTTTTACCCAACCTCCAGTTAATACACTGTTTCTAAGCAGGAAAAGACCAAAACACACTGAAAAGATTGAAGACTGGACCAAGGTAACAGATTTAAAAGTCACCTCTGATCTTGTTCCTCCAAAAACACTCCACCCCAGACTGGTCTCCTCACCATCCTGGACTTTGCCTATGCGTTCCTGCCCACCCTGATCCTTACCATGCTTCCTGCTCCCAGCTTCCCTGCTCCATCCAGCCAGAAGCAACCCTCCTCTCCTGTCTTTCCCACAGCTCCCGGCTCCCCTCTGCCATCTACACCTGTAAGGCCAGTTCAAGTCTGACTCCACTCACGGTCCCATTTATGCAGACTGTGACCACACAGCTAACAATACAGCAGACGGACCACAGGCTCAGTGTCAGGACCTGCGCTGAACACTTCAGGAACACTGTCTCACTGAATCATCAGCACCACCCGGGAAGGCACTAGTTTCCTTTCACAGAGGGAAGCGCACAAGGATGTTCAAAATTGCCCCAAGGTAGAAAGCAAATGAACTGGGATTCACCTGGCAGGCTTCCCCCTTTACATCCTGCTGCCTCTTTCCCAAATAGACATTTTCCTGAGATGAACCACCCAGCTTTCATTCACCACTGGGATGCTGCAGCATTTTTTTTTTAATGGGGAGGGGGGTGGGTGTCTATGATCCAGTGCCACGTGAAGGATGCAAAGAATTACACAGAAATTACACTGGAAAATATGGTTTATTTAGAAAGCAAATGAGAGAGAGAGAGACAGAGAAGAGATTCACCTCCCCAAGGTAGGGAAGGGGGCCAAGGCCCAGGAAAACAATGGTGGCCAGACCAGAGTTTAGCAAAGCAAGGGCCTGTGGCAGCCTTTTTAGATGCCTATGTTTTGTTTCCCTAACTAGATGTAAATATTTAGTAAGCCAGGTCTGCATTTGGCTTTGTCCCTTTCTACACTGAGCACAGTGCTATATCCTGCCTGCTAAGATTTTTCATTCCATTTAGCTTAATTCTAGTAAATAAGCAAATTGCTTTCATTTAAAAAAAAAACCACCAAAAACCTAGATTTTGATATACAGGCCAAAAAGTGGCACATATAAATTTCAACCGCATTACAGAAAATCTGTGCTCTGACTTAATGTTTTGAGAGACAGGGTCTTGCTTTATTGCCCAGGCCGGAGAGGAGTGGTGTGATTGATCTTGGCTCAAAGCAGCCTCCAATTCCTGGGCTCAACTGAGCCTCCTGCCTCAGCCTCCCAAGTGGCTGGGACTATAGGTATGCACCACCATGCCCAGCTAATATTTTTTTTTATTTCGGGTAGAGATGAATCTCATTATATTGCTCAAGCTGGTCTCAAACTCCTGGCCTCAAAGGATCCTTCTACTTTCATCTCCCAAAGTGCTGGGATTACAGGCATGAGTCACTGGCTGTGTTTTGACTCTATATCTTTTCTTGCATATATTTTATTTTATTTTATTTTTATTTTTTGAGTCAGAGTCTTACTCTGTCGCCCAGACTGGAGTGCAGTGGCCACTCCTGGTCACCACAGCCTCGACCTGCTGGACTCCGGCGATCCTTCCGCCTCAGCCTTCCAAGTAGCCAGAACTACAGGCGTGCGCTGCCACGCCCGACTGATTTTTTGATTTATTGTAGAGATGAGGTTTTGCCAAGTTGCCCAGGTGGGTCTCGAACCCGCAGTCTCAGGCAATTCACTCACCTCGGCCTCCCAAAGTGCTGGGATTACAGGCTGAGCCACCGAGCCCAGCCTTCTTGTATATATTTTAAAAACATCCCATATACAATCCATAAATCCACACATAAATCAGAGGTAAGGAAACAGTCTATGGAATACACTCAGGTTAAAAAAAAGAGCACATAAAGTAACCAAACTACTATATATTTTTAATTTTACAGCCAAAGGGAAAATCTCAACTTTCCTCTGTCATTCTAGGCCAAGAGGCTCAATTCCTATCTCAAAGACAGCTGCCTGGGAAAGCTGGACTTTACCCACAACAGTTCCAGGAAGTCTTTGACCCAAAGTAACATTCCCTTTACAAGAGAATTCTGTGGTAATTCAACCCAAAACCTAACCTCCTCTAGTTCTCAGTTTCAAGTTTCTATTCAAAGCAGAAATAAGCAGGGCTCAAGCCCAGGATTAGTGTACACATGGAGCCTTCAGGAAGGTTCTGCCCTCACCAGTAGTCATTACTTGCAAGCTCTTAGTTACATACATTTCTCTATTTTAAAACATCAATTCTTTCCAAACTTGATGGTTTTCTAAATTTGTTAAAGAAAGTTTACAGTGGTCCTAACAGCATTTTTAAATGCCACTTTGGTTAGGCACATGGCTCAAGCCCGTAATCCCAGCACTTTGGGAGGTGGAGGCAAGAGGATTGCCTGAGCCCAGGGATTTGAGAGCAGCCTAGGCAACTTGGCAAGACAGCAGTTCTACAATAAGTAAAAAAAATTAGCCAGGTGTGGTGGCACACAGCTGTAGCTTCAGCTATTTTGAAGGCTGAGGCAGATGGATTGCCTGAGCCCAACAGGTTGTGGCTGTGGTGGTAATGATCGTGCCACTGCACTCCAGCCTGGGTGACAGAGTGAGACACCAACTCAAAAATAAATGTGCTTTACCTAGATATATACAGAAACATAACCAGTAAATGGTGACTAAAATGTGAAATTTAAGGGCCAGGGACATGAGAAAGAGGGCAGTGGGCTGAAAATCCCAAAGAGAACACAGGGACGGTGCACACAAGGACTCTTAGGGTGGGATCCAAATAGGAACGAACAGGACGATTGAGGGAACAGGCTGGGTAGAGGGGACACCCCTGACAGGTCTAACCTCAACCAAAGGCCGCAAGGGAACAGCACATACCTGAGCAAGAGGTCCTGTGCTCCACAGAAGCAGCCTGGGTGTGAACATCAAGTCTTCTGAGTTAGGTTCCAGTTTTGTTGCTAATTAGTGCTGCAGCCTGGGGCAAGGGTCCCTACCTGTCAAAGGGCAGTGTGAGCTAGGTGATCTCTAGATCACTTCTACCTCCAGACTTCTATGAATTTATGTATATAGGGGGGAGGAGAGGGAGAGAGAGACAGGGTCTCACTCTGTCACTCAGGCTGGAGTGCAGTGGTGTGATCATCACTCACTGCAGCCTTGACTTCCCAGGTTCAAGCGATTCTCCTGCATGATCCTCCCGCCTCAGCCTCCCAAGTAGCTGGGACTGTAGGCGCATGCCACCATGCCTGGTTATTTTTTTTTTAATTTTGTAGAGACAGGGGACTATAGGCGCATGCCACCATGCCTGGTAATTTTTTAAAATTTTGTAGAGACAGGGTTTGGCTATGTTACCCAGGTTGGTCTCAAACTGGTGGCCTTGCATCTTCCTAACCAGAGAAGTCAAAGACCTTTACAACGAAAACTACAAAACACTGCTCAAAGAAATCAAGATGATACAAACAAATGGAAAAATATTCCATGCTCATGGATTGGAAGAATCAACATTGTTAAGATGTCCAGACCAGGTGCAGTGGCTCAAAGCCATAATCCCAGCACTTTGGGAGGCCAAGGTAAGAGGATTTTCTGAGCCCATGGGTTTGAGAACAGCCTGGGCAACTTGGCAAGACCTCATGTCTACACTATTTCAAAAAATTAGCCGGACGTAGTAGCGCTTGCCTGTAGTTCTGGCTACTTGGAAGGTTGAGGTGGAAGGATTGCCGGAGCCCAGCAGGGCAATGCTGGGGTGCCTGTGAGTGTGCCACTGCACTCCAGCCTGGGCAACAGAGTAAGACTCCGATTCAAAAAAAAAAAAAAAAAGATGTCCATTCTACCCAAGGCAATCTACAAAGTTAATGCAATACTCATTAAATTATCAGCAGCAGTCTTCTCAGACCCAAAATGACAATACAGAAATTCATATGGAAACATAAATGACCATAAATAGCCAAAATGATCCTCAGCAAAAAAAACAAAGTGGGAGACATCATGCTTCCAGACTTTAAGCTTTATTATAAAGCTACAATAATCAAAACAGACTGGTATTGGTACAAAAACAGGCATATAGACCAATGGAACAATATAGAGATTCCAGAGGCCAAACCTCAATTTCTCAACCAATTTATCTTCAACAAAGCCTCCACTAGCAACCACCGGGGAGAAGAGAACCTATTCAGTAAATGGTTCTGGGGAATCTGGCTGACCATATGCAGAAGATTAAAACAAGACCCCTACCTATCACTATCCAAAAAAACAACTCTAAATGGATCAAAGACCTAAATGTAAAACGTCAAACTGTAAGGACCTTAAAAAATGCAGGAGACACCCTTATGGAAGTTAGAACTGGCAACCAATTCCTGATCAAAAGTCCAAGTGTCCATGCCATAAGAGATAAGTAGACGAGTGAGACCTCATCAAATTGACAAGCTTCTGCAAAGTCAAAGAAACTATCAAGAGAACAGGGAGACAGCCCACAGAATGGGAAAAAATATTTGCCAACTGTATATCTGACAAAGGCCTAACATCTAGGATCTACAAAGAACTCAAACGTGCTGAAGAGAAAAAACCAAACAGCCCCATTACAAAGTGGACATAAGATATGAATGAATAGACACTTCTCAGAAGAAGACGTACGAGCAGCGAACAGATGCATGAAAAAAATGCTCAGCCTCACTAGTCATCAAAGAAATGCAAATTAAAACCACACTGAGATACTACCTAACTTCAGTCAGATGGCCATCATCAATGACTCAAAATACAATACATGATGGAGAGGATGCAGGCAAAGGGAACACTTCTACACTGTTGGTGGGAGTGTAAACTAATACAACACCTATGGAAAACAGTTTGGTGATTCCTAAAAATTCTAAAAATCGGCCTTCCAGATGGCCCTGCAATGGGAATATACCTGAAGGAACTCAAATCACTCTATGAAAAGGATACCTGCACATGTATGTTTATTGCAGCATTGTTCACAGTAGCAAAAACATGGAACCAACAGTGCTGCCCATTGAAAAAGAGCTGGATTAAAAAAATGTGGTATATATACACATGTGTATATTCCAAATGTGGAATATTATACAGCCATAAAGAAGGACAAAATTATGAACTTCACAGCAACATGAATGGACTTAGAATCTATAAGACTGAGTGACCTATCACAGAAACAAAGAACTGAGTATCACATGTTCTCACTCATAAGCGAACCTTGAACAATTATTGTAATACTATAAGAAAAGGATTGGCAGTAGTGGGAATCTGCCAGTGGGTGTGGGGGGGAACCTCATCAACAAGGGTACCTGCATAATGGACATTTGTATACCTAACCCTGAATTGTACCCCATCTAAAATAAAAAAAAAAATAAACTCTAAACAAACAAACAAACTGATGGCTTCAAGGGATCCTCCTACCTCAGCCTCTCAAAGTGCTGGAATTTCAGGTATGACACACCACCACACCCAACATTTTATATATTTATATATATATATATATATAAAATAGTGTAAGAAGATGAATCCTATATCCCTACTCTGTTTTTACTGGTGACAATAATTTTGTGTAATACATTTACCAATCAACTTTCCATAAATCATATTACTTAAAAAGTACCATATAAGGTTGCTATTTAAAGTAATTTAGTAACTACTTGTGTAAAGTTAAGATTCACACAGCAATGGCTCTCAAAGTGTGGTGCCAGGAGCATTAGCATGGGGAACTTGGTAGAAATGGAGATCCTGATGCCCACCCAAACTCACTGAGTCAGAAAACTCACGGTGTGTGGGCGACAGGGTGCTTGACAAGGTCTTCAGTAATTCTATGCACACTGAAGTTTAAGAATCTTGTCTATTAAACAGCGCTTTGCAGCCCTAACTCAACTTGAATCAGCTGGGAGAACATCAAAAATTACAGATGCCCTAGTCACACAATGAGATTCTGATTTCAATGGCTCAGGTCACAGTCTACACATTAGGACTGTTTTTTTGGTGCTCTCCAGGTAATTCAAGTGATGAGCCAGGATTAAAAATGACTGCTATAAAGTGCTTAATCTTCCATGTACATACTTTGATCCACAAAAGGTCTCCTGCTGCTCCAAACTCTTAGATTATTAACGGAGTTGGAGTTTCACCCTGTCACCCAGGCTGGAATGCAATGGCACAATCACAGTTCACCACAGCCTTTACCTCTTGGGCTCAGGTGATCCTTCTGCCTCAGTCACCCTATTATTACTAGCTGTGACAACAGGGGCACCCTACCATACCCGGATAATTTTTTTGATTTTTTTGCAGAGATGAGGTCTCTCTATGTTGTCCAGCCTGGTCTTGAACTCCTGGGCTGAAGCAATCCTCCCTCCTCGGCTTCCCAAAGTGCTGGGATTACAGGCGTGAGCTGCCACACCTGATCCAAAACTCTTAGATTATTAAAACAAGTCCCAATATGTGGTTTCCTTTCTTTAAAGAGTTCAGATATTTTTACATGTCATTATATGTATACCATCAGGCTTTTTTAAATCAAAAAATATTTTAGAGACACAGATCTATCAAATAAGAATATTCTTTTAATCAACAGAAAGATATAGATCAAAGTGTTTGTTCAAATTTGTTATTTGATAAGGCCATGCAAATCTTCAAGTACTCACAGTTCATAAAATATTAACCAGAAAAAAACTATTAAAAAAAGTGTCAAATTCTACTTCTTATTTTTATTACTCGTGTCATGCTTGATTTTCACAGGATTTATTTCTGTGGATGAACTTGTGATTTCAGCTGATGGTTTAAGCTGTAACTCTGAACTACAGGGTAAGGCATGACTGTGATGTCTTCCTCATTAAACTGCAACCTCCTTCAAGAGACAATATGTTCATCATCTCTTTATTTTTGGTAACTGATACGTCACATGTTTTGAATAAAAGAAGAAAAAAGGCACAGGGGCAGTGAATAAATGCGGCCAAGAGTAAGTACCATGTACATACACATAAAATACCTTCCATATATTTTTACCTAAACCGGGAACTGACTATTTTCTGCAAAGGGCCTGGGAGTAAATACTTTAGCATATGTAGGCCATTTCCAACGACTCAACTCAGTAGATACAGTGTAAAAGCAGCCACAGACAATAAGTGAACAAATGGGTGTTGTGGTGGTTCAATAAAACTTTACTCATAAACAGGGAGCTGGCTGACTTGGGCCTGGGAGCTGATGTTTGCTGACCACCAATCTAAACCATTTTCTAAGTGGCTGGGACATTAATTTATCCCTACTTCATCACAGTGAGGTAAACAGGGAGGATGTGTATTTCCCTGTTTGTAATTTACCATTTCCACTTTCCCCATAGGTGACTTCCTGGCAAGACATCCAGGGTAGACTTCTCACTAACACATCATTCCTGCGTGGAACCGTACTGTCTCTACCTGGACAACCTATATTCATGGGGGGGCGGAGAATGGGGCAGCTTGGAGGGTGACACTCAGTTTCCAGGAGTTTTGACATTTTGGAAGGTGCCCTTCTTTAGTCAGCATTGTCCAAAACAGGCGAGTGGCGAGTGTAAGAAACACGAGCTAGAACTCTCCTTGGGGTGCCGTGGAAGCAGCGATATAGACATCTTTGCTCCTCAGTTTTAACAATTAGGATATTTTGTTTGTTTGTTTAGAGACAGGGTCTCATTTTGTTGCTCAAACTGGAATATGATGCAATCATAGCTCACTGTAACCTCAAAGTTCTGGCCTCAAGTGACCCTCCCACCTCAGCCTCCTCAGTAGCCAGGACGACACAGGTATGTGCCACCATGCCTGGCATTAACACTTAAGACAATTTCTACCTAATGGCAACCCTGAATGAGCAAGACAATAGACTAAATCACTCAAATATGTGTAAAACAAACGTTCAGAACATTCTCACCTTGCAAATACTTGACGCGATTACAGAAAAAAACATCAATACCTTTACAGAGGATGGGAAGGAGGTCAAAAGTAAGATCGATGATGATACATCCCGCTCCTCTATAAGAAACCTGGGCACATGCACGCACACACACACGTACGCATTAAAAGCCCGATTCCAGAAGTCTGAGCATAGGCTGGAGGACACATAACCTTCGTTCTCAAGAATATTGTAAAGATTTCTAACACGGAACTTGAAGAACTCAAAAGAGGACCCTTTCTCTGTTTTCATAGCCACTTATTTTGAGGAAAATCTGACTGTCTTCAAATAATCGGAACACTTATCTCTAAAGGTTAGTGACTAATGTTCCCACCCAAATTATCAGGAAAGAAAAAACCAACCACAGAAACAAACGGCTGAGCAGGCTGAAGATGCTCTGCAAGATTCCTCCTCAAAGGCCCAGCCCACTTCTCTAAGGCCAGTTCCTCATTCTTGGCCGAGAATTCACACACTTTAAACCTTTCTAGAGATTTAGGTTTTTTGTTCTCAGACCTTGGTGGAAAATAGGAGGAAAACAGCGAAACAATGTGACGAACGTGATCAAAAGGTTAACTTGTGTATATTTTTGTTCTATATGCTAGAAGCACAGAAACCAGCGAGAAACCAGATCTTGAACTAATTGATAATGATTCTTCCAGGAAGCACTGCAGCAGCCGCACAATCCTGTTCACACACTTGGCTGCTCCTCCAATGTTAGTCTTCACAGGAAGAAAAGGAGGAGGAGAAAGACAAGGAAACAGTGTGCTCAAAAAACAGAGGTGGTCAACAGAGGCTTACTTCCCAGTAGGCATGGCAGGAGGAGCTGAGGGCAGCCTGTGTAAGCCTCAACTCACCTACTCTCGTGGGCTTTCCCATCCACACCACAAAGCCAGGCACAAGTCCGCTAAAGCGTGCTGAGAGTCTACAGAGAGGAGTCAGATACGTGAGACTTAGTGGGGGAATTTAATTTGTGGGGGGCAATTATAGAAATATTTTTCATCCTTCTGATTCACAGGAAAGAAAGCATTAACAAAGCACCTAGAGTTCATCAGTCAAAAGTTACCAAGATGGTAAGTCATGGATTTGGAAGCTAAACAATGGAGCTGATTAATTTAAGTATACTATATCAGGGTGTTTTTCATGAACTTGCAAAAAGGCTATTTCTTTTAAGCAAGTTACCACAATTACAGTAATACTTGTTCTATATTATTATTCACATACAAGCAAAGATCCTGACAGCTAAATAATATAGTCTTAATTTTTTTCCACTGGGAAATTTAGGTAGAATTTTACATTTTTGTAACATTGCTGCTGTAATATTGAAAATAATTTCTTCATGACTTCATAATATAATTTGCTCAAATGAGTAGAATAAAACAATTTCAAAATGCAAACATATATATTCATTAAGAAAATACAAACCACTCATAATAGTTTGGATAAGGGTTTCTTTTTAATAAAGTTTTATTTTAAGGGATCTGATTTTCAAACTAAAACAGAGTAGCTAAATGTGTTCTGCTTGTAAGAGTAAGCGAGGGCACAGGCGCTCACCCATGCTGCAGCATCTTGGTGCCCAGGAAAATTAAAAAGGCTACATAGGAAAAACCACTAGCAACCGCCAACGGCTCTCTACACTATGAAGGAAGCAATCCACCATTCTCAAGGCCCGTTAAAATCTGGTTCCAAATTCCCATCTGAGTTTCACGTCTTCTGTACACATACTCTCACTTTGGGGACCTTCATTTTCTCTGCCCTCAACTTAAGAACATCATTTACCTCATTCTCTACTGACAATACTGATAAAAACCCAGCATCAACAGACACCTTTCCTCCTCTCACAAGCATCCCCTAACCTATCCAGATGGAACCCCTCCTGTGCCTAGCAGTGCCTACAGCACTCTGGTTGTGCACAGTCCCATCATCCCGCTTACAAGTTGCACTAGGTAGCTTCTTTCTCTCCCCAAACCCTTGGAGAGGTCAGACTATGAACTTCTTCAGGGAAATAGGCACTTCTCTATAATCTCATCACCTCGGTCAAGGTCAACACCTCAGTAGAGGACAGGAACAAGCTGGCACCTGAAGACTCACCTCTGTTTAACTCCTGTCCCTCTGTCAGAAGTGCCCCTAGGTCCCTATTTCAAAAGCAAAAATCATTTGACCCCTTAAAAATATATCCAGATCTCAGCATGAGAAATGCTACTCTACTCAAATGATTGCAAAACATATGATCACACAGCAGCCCAAAACCTCATTTGGTCTTTCTCTGGCTTGAACACCACACCTAAGAACAAACAGTGGCACAAAAGTCTCCTGGTAGCACTGGTCTCTGGTGGCATCCAGAATCTGCTTCTGGATTTTAAAAAGTCTATCACTGAATTGAAAAACAATATTAAAAGCCCTCAAAGAACCTCCAGTCCCAAGATTCGTGATCCACAGGTCCCAATGGTTGGAGACAAGCTCTTTTACAGGGTGAAGTCCAAGCTCCTTCCTATGCACACAAAAGCCTTACCAGTGAGGTCCCTACCACTCCTGCCTCATATCCCAAGCCACTGCTTGCCTAGGCTTGCAGTTCTGCATTCGTACATATCAAGTTTACTGGCTCACTCTGGGCTCTGAATACCAGGCTAGTTCCCATTATCCGTTAGGACCCCACTCTGGGGCTACCCAAAGACGTGTCATGGATCTCCCTACTCCAAGTGAGACTCCATTCCTCTGTGTTTACTTGCATCACTATACTTCCTAGAATGGCAATCCTCCCACTAGCTCTGAGTTTTGTGAGAACTAGGTCATGCATTACTCATCTTTGCATTCCCAAAGCATCTTGACAGTACCTAGCCAATAAAAAATATACATTTCCTAAATGAATAACCCCAAATTCCTAAGCTCTAGCCAAATTAGACTACATGCTGCTATTATATTTGAATTATATTTATACCACTCTTACAATGGATCTGACTCTTTGACCTTCAAAAACAACCTACGAAATCGGTACTATTCTGGCCCCATCTTATAGGTGAGGAAAGCAAGGCTTAGAGGTTAGGTAACTTGCTGTCCAAGTTCCCAAGTTATTTGTGTTCACATCTTTCCCCTCAGTCGACTTGAACTCCTGGCTCACCCAGGTAGAACCTAAAAGGCTAAGCAGGGTTTTACACATACTGGATATTATGTTAAGTATTTGCTGGACACATACTTAAATTGGCTATTTATACCCCCTGAATTATTCTGGAGCATTCAGAGGCTCCCTGAGATACACTGAGATATATAAGGTAAGTCCTGGAGTAGAGATAAAGCCACATCATGGGCCATGACATTGTTTTCTATTGCTTATAATCACTTTTACACTGATATATGCTACCTATAGTGACTATTTTTCTGTTAAAGAAACTGCAGGTACCTATCAATTTTTTATTTGATAATTAAACATAGGTCATCCCCTCATTGCATTTCCAGACGTGGCTATGTGTCAAGAGTTCCCTAGACCCCCATGTGGCTCAGTGCTGTGGAAAACAAGTCTGCAGCTGTTTCTTCCTATACCATAGTGTCTGGACCTCACCATGTCAAATAACCTCTTCAGACTAAGCTGTGTCAGTTGACTCTTATCCACCTGAATTCACAATAGCTACTCTGTGGGGGGAAAACAATTAGGAAAAAAGAAAAAAGGTCTAATCAAATATCCTTTGCAAAAACATCCTGCAGTTCCGATAAAGCCTTCTGTGATACCCTTAGCTGAAATTCCTTTTTCCCTGGAAACCTCAAGAGCATGCTTTTCACCTTACTTATGTCATGTCCCATTATACAGAGTGTAATCTCCACTGAGGATTCAAGGTATTGTGCCTGAATCATGTTTTAAATTTTCTCAGAGCTTGCATAGAGAAGTACAATGAATAATCTGCTGAATGAATATGAAAGAACGTGCAGTTAGGGACGCAAACTCTCCACAACATGACTTTTTAAGTCAGTTCTTCCACATAGCGGCAACAAATCGATTACCTTGCATAGAATTTCCTGGAAGGATGTTAGAAATGAGTCAAACTGGTCAATAATGAGAGAGAAAACAAACTTCAAGGAAGAATGGTATGCACTTTTGCACATCAGAGTTACATAGCAGACCCTTGGAAGAGTGTCAGCCTACAGAGTGAGAGTGTGTGAATATCACGTGTTAGCATTTGTGTATTATGATACCCAATTTAAAAGTTTCAAGTGACTTCTCACTGTCTGGTAAATATACCAAGAAAAGCTCTGTTAGAAGGAAAGAAAAGAAAAACCAAAAAAATGGGTAAATTTAACTATAGGTAAGATATTCAGGAAGTTGGTAGCTGCATAAAGTTTTATATTCTAAAATGTACATATCCTCGATCTCTACCACAAACACATTCACCTTTCACAAGAGTATCACACAGTCCATAGTCTCTGGCTTTCAATATCTTTTAACTCAAGAGAGACAGTATACACTGTGATTGAGGTTCAGGCTCTGAAGACATGGACAGTAAAAGACACACAGAAAACAAGTGACAAAGCCAAGAGCAGGATCAACCTCTTCTGACTCCAACCTCAAGGCTCTTTTCTCAAAACCATACTGCTTCAGTGATGGGTATAAAGCCAGAGGAACTGTTTGGTGAAGTAGAAACAGGAAAAAAGTGACCCCCAAATGGCTCTAAACAGGTTGTTTTTTTCACAGGCATGAAATTAAAGGTCCTTACATTTCAAACCAATCAGTTAGTCTGTGCCAAACTTCCTGTGTGACTTCACATAAGCCATGAGACTGAGCTGACAATGCGGCTCCATCAGAGACAGCAGCAGCCATTGTGGACAGTTCCAGGTACCTCTGGGAATCTTTATCACTTTAACCCTTAGTCAAATACAGATATAATATCCATAATGTTATTCCTAGAATGTAAGCAAGCTACCAAATAGAATGTAGAAACCCTAGAAAGAAATCTTAAATCTGCCTTCAAATCAGTCAAAAAGATTGCTCTATGACAGTAGGTATCTCCTGACAACGCAAATTAAGATGTGAGGTCCATAATGTACTTTATTTTCATCTCAAGCACTAATTAAAGAGAATAAAAATCATCATTTTTCTAGAATGTTTGTATGAAGTTATACAATTTATACTGAAGCCAAGAGTGTTGGAAACAGTTTAAACTAAGAAATCAAGATCCAACTCTTGAGTAAAGTCTAAACAGCCAGGAACATTTACTGAGCATTATATGGCAGACACTTAATCATAATCAACATTCCTTACCCCTCAACCACAACAAACAGATGCTGATTATCTTAGTTCTGTCTGAGCCCTGTGGTTCCCCTACTTTTTACTCCATGTAAGCAGGTTTAATTAATTCATGAAGCCCAAGAAGGTATCAGAGATTGAATCCTAAACTCAGAAGCAAAACCCAGTACCATTACAGACTTGTGAGAGAATCCCAGGACATCCTACCTCCTTGTCACTCTGACAGTAGGAGGTGACAAATATCCTACCGCAAAATGCTGTACCCATGAACTAAAAGACTTCAAATGGCAACCGGTATTTGTGTTCATTTTCAGCCTATTAAATGTCAAGGGACAAGAAAAAGAGGTGGAAGGAGTGGGTTAGGGAGGTAGGGATGTGGGAAGAGAGAGGCGCTAACCTGAAATCTTCCCATATCTACGTGGGGCGTCTCCCTGAAGAAAAACAAGGACGAGTCAGCAGCCTGGCTGTTGCCACAGTGCTGCCTTCCCACACCGCCCACATGTGGTCTTGGTTTCTGTGGAGCACAGGGAGCCAGAGAAAAAGTCACAGAGATAAAAAGAGAGACAGAGAAAAAACCATTCTTGAGCTATGTGCATGCTATGCTTCCCTCTGTAGTATCCTATATGCAGAACCCGGTGAGCCAAGTCGAACCTAGTTGAACCAATCGCTTGGCAGATACAGTGATTTGGCAACTGTTGTCCCAAATAAATAGAATGTTTGCTCTGAAATATGCAGAACTGGATGCAGGTGTGACACAAGGCAAACACAGACCACATTCCATCATCTCCAGGTCCAGAAAAGGACAGGCAAGCCTATGGGTCAGAAAGGGGAGACTGGGAAGGCAAGCTGACTTCCGAGCAAATGTTCTGACTACGAGATATTTTCCACTTAAAAGTAAACTCAAGTCCCCCAATTAATGTAGAGAGAACACTGTATTTACTAAAGGATAGGCTTGCATATAGAAGAGCTGCCATATAAAAGAAATCTCTAAAGCCCCTGACTGCCTTAATGTCTCCATGCTGGGCAAATTCAGTTACTACTAATAATGTCAGTTCAGAGTCAAGCTCTCTGTTTTAGCTTCTAAGTAGCAAAATGGTTAAAATGACAAATTTAGAAAGCTACCACAGATGAAATTTCCAGGAAGGACCTAGGAGAAGGAGAGTTAAGATGACAAGCTGACAAAGAAGAAAGTTCTATAGAAGAGCTCATTGTTTCTTGACAGTGGCAGGGTGGAGGATGGGGAAAAATTTTATTCCCCCCCCCCCAAAAAAAGAAAGAAAAACGAATTCAAGTGATAGCACAGACGGAGGCTACACATACATGGGTGCTTGAAACCCGTTTCACAAGACTTGAGTTTCACTACCAAACTAAAGCTTTCTTCAGCTGCCAAATGCCTCCCTGTCCAATAAGAGACAGCTTACGCCTGGCCTTACCCTCAGGCATGTGATGATAAATGTGTGCTATTGTTCCTGTGGATTCTAAAGTTCCACCGTGAGTCAATGTATTTTATTTTACCTCTGGAAGAAACCTCTTGCTTAGACACTATAAAGTACACTCCTTGAACTGCTTTTGAGCCAAAGTTCAATAGACTTAAGCTTTAAAAAAAGAAGTTTCAAGGAGAAATTATCCTCACAATCATACCCAACAACTTCTTCAAAGAAAAATTTCCAAATGTCAAGTAAACAATTTATTTTGTATCAGTTAACTAAAAGCATTCTCCACAGTTTCCAATTGAGTACATTTTCCTGTTATTTCCAATACTGATCAAACTACAACTCTAAAGACTATTCATTCCCTACTAAGGAATATGACTATCGCTTTGGTAAAAAAAAATTTATTTTCACAAATGTATCTCCAAACTGCATAAAAGGTAATTCCTAGAGTTGAATGAATCTCAGTGCAGAAGCCTCCACAGCTACCTTGAGCTTTCCTCGGGGTCCATGGATAGAAACACAAGGATAATCCAGTTTGATGTAGTTAGCTTTGTGATCTTCTAAAAGTCTCTTATCCTTCACTTTAAAAGTAACAGTGCTTCCTGACATCTTTTTGTAGGCCAGGGAGTACACCCATTAGTTTTAAATCTCCTGCCTTCATTTAATTGCAATTGTAAGTAGGATATTTGACTCACTCCTCTCCTCCCTCCTCCCTCCCATTCACGCTGGAAATCTAAAGTTGTGAAACAAACCAAACCTGTCCCTGCCTAATGGAACCAAACGTGGCAACACCTTACTTTAATGGCGCACTTGATGGATGCTTCACTAGAATGGAATCCCTATAAATGCAAGCAATATGTTCAGTCCAAACAAATTAAAAATTACTCTCCCAATGAATTCCAAATATTATGCTTAGACAAAACAACAAACTGTTATTAAACTCATAAACCTGCATCCAACAACCACACAGAAAAAGTCTTAAGTTCAAGTTACCAAGATGGTTACACCTCTCTTTTACAGAATGCATTGTGCAAGCCTTGATAATCCCTCATCAGGAATTCCATGGGCTTTTGCTGAGACAAGGAGACCAAAGGGAGAGATGCTGATACTCCATCCAAACACAGACTCCCTCATGGCAAAACTTCTTGGTACCTAGCCAGACTCCAAATTCTATTTTAATCCTCTTTCCTTTTTAACTTGAGCCTTGCCATGACATAAACCCTCTGGTTCTGAAGGACAACACACTTCCAAATTCCTCAGAGTTTCTTCTTATAGCTGACAGATTATAATTACAAGTAAAAGCACAAAGTCTTATTTGACAGGGTTTTCTTCCTCCAGGGAACAGGATGCTCTGATTTTGTCCTGCCTCTGACTGCCAGCTCCCCTTCTCCACAGGCTGGGGTACCACACTGAAGGAAAAAACAATGGACAAGGGCTGAACTGGGAAGAGACAAAAGTGTGTTGAAATTAGCTCTGTCACACTCAGAGATAAGATCACACTATTAAGAAAAAGTTGCCGCTTCATCTGTCTACGAACAACCTGACCACAAATGAAATGAAGAGATTTCTTCTGAAGGTTTGATGAAGACTTACAAAAAGCAATCAGGTTCCCAAAACAGCACCGCAGGGGAAATACCCAAATCTTCAGGGTGTTTTAAGCCATGAAACATACAATAAAGTAAAATCAAATCAGGCAGACTCTACATCTACCTACCTCTTTGACATCATGTCTGACAAGAAGTTCTTTGCTGTTCATATTTTAAAAATGAAATGTGTGAACTGTAGCTGCAACATAATCCATCTTATAGTGTTAGGATTTAGATGTCACTGCTAGAAAAACTTATGAGATATTTGTGTGTCCCTGGGATCTATTAGATCCTTTAAAAGTCTGCTTAATATTCATACAGATCCTATCCACATATAGACGATGGATGAAACCTTGAGCTATGCTTTGAACCATAGCTGTTTTCTTCTTTGCCATACTGTCTAGTTAATTCTATCAAAGATGCCCCTATGCCACCCATACACACCCCTTCCTTGAGTGTTTCCCTGGATTACAGGGCTCCCTCTGTAGTTGGCAGGCGCAGTTTTCACTGTATTCCAATGCAACTGCTTTTTGATTGATAATTTCCATTCCTCTACACTTAAACATTACTCATCCAACAAGCAACACAAATTATTTCTTCATAACAAAGGTGCTCTAATTTATATTCGTTAGTCCATGATGTTGCTCTACTAACATGAATACTTACACTTTAAAATAATCTCCCGTCAAGAACACTTTCTATCCATTTCAAAATCTGGAGTCTTGCCTCCTCAGAGGTCATCATTTTGATGACCAAGCAGAAACCTTACATAATCATCTGGAAGATGAAGTGATTTTTTTATGGGTACTGGGTAGGCAGCACTGCCTCATTAAACACGAGCACGTGTAAGATACCTTAGCACAGGCCTAGCACATAACAGCAGTCAAAGACGTTCATTCTTTCTCTCTAACTTCTTTTTCTTCTATTTATTTTAGATCTTCAGGCTTTGAGAGGTCCTTACTTCATATCACTAATCAGATCTCAATGCTGTTGTAAACGCTTAAGGTTTACAACCCAAGCAAGAAATTAAACTCTAGGCCAATATGTACAGCTTGTTCTAAACCTACCTGGTTTAGAAAATACTGAAACTGTTATAGAACAGACAGCCTCAATTTATAATTTATTTGTGTTCCCAAAGTTCATTTGTAAAGTAGTATAAACACATTTTTCCTAAGAAAACATGACGCTATATTTAAGATCTCAGGCTATCCCACAAAGCCCACCTAACCCACAGTCTACCTGACCTGCAGTATTAGTGTCAGAGCCTGGATCTAGCCCTTGCCTTGTCCACAACAGGCACTCAGATACCTGCTGGATAAAGTTCTGCACTGCTGGCTCCAAAGAAAATATTGCTAGAGTAGAGTTTGTGCCTATCTTTGTCCCACCTCTCACCCATCTCCTAGTCCTCTCTTCTCCAGGTGACCAGTGCCCTTTTAGCTTGATCTATAAATCCTAAACTTTGGCACCTTACCAGAGCTCCATCTTTTAATGTTTCAAAGGCAACTGCTTCTTCTCCCTGCCAGAATCACCTCAAGCAGCCGATCTTGGCTGTATATCAGAAGAGAAGAAATCTGATTAAGTTATTCCTTAATGAAATGCAAAAGTCTGATAAACTTTAACCTGTCCAGAGATTTCTGACTCTGTAAAAGAAACCTGACTATCCAAACAAATCTCTCTCGTTTTGTGGAAATACAGCAAAATGAATAAAACAGGTCTATATAACAGACAGAGCAGTGCCCCCTGAGGGAAAGTTTCTAAGACATTTTGGCTTTTCAAAGCAATTTCCTTTCCCCCCACTACTTTGAAAATTAATGATTTTTTTACAAGTTCCCCAACTTCTTAAAGTTCTCATGGCGATGACAGGCATGTGTTTGTGCTGATGAACTGAGTGTACACAGGGAATTATGAGATGAGTCTTAGCTTGGGCAGTGTTTTTCCCCAAAGTAGAACATAAGCCAAGATTCAAACTGATGTGTCCTCAAAATATTGTCACCTCCAAAGTGAGAAGCAGAAGCTACAGGTAAGAATCAGATGTTGACAACGGGCCAGAATTCTGGTTTTACTCATCCTGGCAAGGCCAAAAGGGTATATCTGATATCATTAAGAAGGGAGGGAGAGGAAGAAATACCACACAGCTCCAATAAACCCTTAAGTTCCTTATGAAGGAACTGGAATTAAGAATCAACAAACTCCCCCAAAATATGTACAATTATTATGTGCCAATTATACCTTTAAAAAAATTTTTTTAAAGAGAGAATCAACAAAGTAAATGATAACAAGAAAGTGGGCAAAGAAAGAAGGTATTTTCAGAAGACAGTAGTTAAAAAATCCCAACTACACAGGATTCTGCATGTACACTTGTTCATCCTACTTGCCCTGGGGCATTAATTACTTTAAGTATAAAAACAGAAAACATCAACTTGGCCAGGAAAAGCAAAATATCTAGATACTTAATTGCAACACACACTTTAAGTTGATGCCTGATATCAGCTTCAAAAGGCAGCAGCCTCATTAAGAAATGGCCTAACACCCTTCCGGTAGCAGATGAAGACTTAAAATCTTATCAGTGCTGGGGGTCTGGAAGGGGAAACAAAACTGAATTTACCTACATCAATTAGCAATGCTCTTAAGGCTACTTAAGCCACTCCTCCAACAATATTTCTCCCTAATACAAATATGCTGTAGGCCTTTAGAATAAAACAAGCCATTATCCCTACCGTCATCTCGGCTTTCATTACTCCCACCCTAAAGAGTGACACATCAAACAAACAAAGCACCCTACCCATACGCTAGCCTTTCAGCCAAGATCTCCAAGTCTTTGACAAGTGCTTATTAATCCTGACCACACCCCAACAGAGCAAAGAATTGGTCACTATAGCCTTGTAATTTTTTTAGGGGAATGAAGGGGAAAAAATGAGCTAGTGAAGTAAAGGGCTAACCCAAGGTCATGGATAAGTCAGAAAAGCGAATTCAGGACTTATGGGCTCTTTGTCACCTCTTCCATAATTTCTCAGTTAGTCCCTAGTGGCAAATAGGAAGTATTTCTCCAGTTTGCTTTAAGAACAGACGCACCCAGGGCCAACACTTCTTGTAGGTTTTCCTTAGCAGCCAGCACACTGAGTCCTATTATGATATTTAATTTCCACATAACTGTAACAACGATGACATAAAATGGAAGGTTTGCTTATTCATTGCTTAACAGAGTGCTAAACTCTGGACTAAGCAGCCAGCTGACACTTGTGTATGACCCAGGTGGTCGCATGAAAATCCTCAAACAGTTGCAATCACCTAAGCTTCCTTACAGCCAGGGGGCCCAATCGACTATATTCTTCAGTTTCAAGGCATGCTTCTCCTTCGGACACGATGACCATAACAAGAAAGGAAAGCAATTATAATATAATCTTAACACGGCTCTCAAGAAGTCAAAGCAATCTTGGGCAGTATAAAATGAAACCCTAATCCTCAGCACCTAATATGGTGCCTTACTCCATAGGTTACTAAAATTCTTGTTAAACAGAGAAAAAGTAAAAAGGAGAGGCTGAAAAAGGAAGGTGAGCATCACTTTGTATCAGGTCACTATCCCTAACACTGCAACAAAAACTAAAGATCAAACTGATTTTTTTTTTTTTTTTTTTGAGTTGGAGTCTCACTCTGTCGCCCAGACTGGAGTGCAGTGGCCGCTCCCGGCCACCACAGCCTCGACCTGCTGGGTTCCGGCGATCCTTCTGCCTCAGCCTTCCAAGTAGCCGGAATTACAGGCATGCGCTACCACGCCCAGCTGATTTTGTGATTTTATTGTTGAGATGAGGTCTCGCTGCCCAGGTGGGTCTCGAACCTGAGGCTCAGGCAATCCACTCACCTCAGCCTCCCAAAGGCGCGGGATTACAGGCTGAGCCACCAAGCCCGGCTCAAACTGATTTTAACAACTGTTCAAAAAAAAAAAAAATGTTTCTACTGTGTTTCTTGAACTCTCAATTTTTAAATTAATCTGGAGAAAGAAAGCAATACCAGAACGCTAATAATTTAGTGAAGAGAGGGATTGCATTGAAAGAGAAAAATGCAGTGGGAAAGGCAGAAAGGACTTAAAAATATGCTTAATTTTTCTTAAAGGGTACTAAAAACTCCAACTAGAATTATCCAAATGACCACCTAAATTGGAGGCAATTCTTCAGTTGTAAGAACCCAAGAAAGAAGAGTCTCAGCACTGAGTTGTAACAACATGAAATAGAGTATTGCTAGTGAGAACATGTATTTAAGAGCCTTTTTCAAAGAAACTCCAACAGTTTGATGGGCACTGTTCACTAATCCTGACATCATCCTAGAATGGAGGGAGGAGACAGGTATTAACTCCACTTTGCAAAGGAGAAAACGAAGCAAAATGAACAAGGAGTCAGACTCAAGGTCACACAATGAGAAGTGGAAGAGCACAACTTAATTCTAATGTTTCATGGACCAGACTCTGCATGAAGGATGCCAATACAAAGGAACTGTTTGAAGGAGGGGGAGGACAGAAAGGGGAAAAGCATAGTTTCATAACACCTGAGAATGAAAACCCAAGCCCCCGAGCTTTATTTCCTACCTTTGCTTCATCATTGATGTCCCAAGTGAACGAAATGGCATTATAAGCAATCTCCTCAATGTTACTGATGGTATTGAAGCTTTCTTTATAGTCAGCTGTATGAGGTGATGACAGGAAAAAACTCATGAGTTTTAGTTTCATCATGAGATTACAGCAGTTCAAAGTAAGATTCAGTTTTTCATGTTATCCCCTCTGGACAATTTAGAATAATGTTTTGAGGCCAGGTGTGATGGCTTCCCAGAACTTTGGGAGGTTGAGGTCAGAGGAGTGCCTGACCCCAGGGGTTTCAGATCAGCCTGGGCAACTTGGCAAGACCTCATCTCTACAATAAGTCAAAAAATTAGATGGGTATGGCGGCGCATGCCTGTGGTTCCAGCTACTTGGAAGGCTGAGGCAGAAAGACTGCCTGAGTCCAGCAGGCTGAGGCTGCAATAGCCATGAGCATGCCACTGCAACTCCCACCTGGGGGACAAAGTAAGACTCTGACTCAAAAACAACATGAAATAACATGACATAATATTTTGTCAGATTAAAATAAGTTCAAAAAATGAAAAAGGATCACAGAATTTATGTCATAGAGTCAAGTTTAGATGTACTTATTTCAATCTCATTATGTCAAAATTAGGACAACTCAGTCTAAAAAGATTAAAGAATAGTCCCAAGGTCAACAAACTAGTCCGCCAGAACCAAGATTAGAACTCAATTATTTCAACTCTTCTGAAAAGAGAACAGGAGCATTACAAAAAGGTAAAAAGAAAAAGTAGCACTAACATTAACAGCCACTTGTGAGATGGACAATGGTTTATATGAAAATTATACACATGGCAAGAGCAGAGGTCTTTGTAAAGCTACTTCAGTAAATATGGATTTGCACGGATTTGCTGTGACACCCCAAGTGATGAATCGCTGGGTTTATTTCCAGGCATTTCAGAGACGAGCAACACAGTTCAGCATAACTAGGGAAGATTGTTAGGCAACTGCACATCAACAATACTGTCTTTTACTTGTTTTTTCCTCTACCTTATCATCATCTCCAAATAATCAGAATCTCTTTAAAAAAGACATTACCCTAAAAAAAAAAACAAAAAAACAAAAAAACTGCAGACTGAAAGGGAGACAGTTTAGCTGGCTACATGGCTTCTGGGTGTGTGTCCCATTACAGAATGGGAGTAATGGGGAGAGCACTGGTTCCAGGAGGCCAAGGGCAGTATTTGGAACAGATCAGTAGCTGGCATAAAAATGCAAATGTTTTCGGCAGGAAGCAGATCACTGCCAAAAATAATTGGATTTAGAAAACTGGATGTGTGCACCTCTGGGAATAAAAGCAGACTCTTGAGCCACTTACCTATGTCAATGCATCTTTGTTTCGCAGTATGCTGCCGGGAGTGCCAGTACTTCCAATGCCTTAACTGATCTTCTCGGCTTTTGTCTTCAGCAAAAACCACCATGATCACACTCTATGAAAGAGAAGCATTACAGCATAAAGGCACTAAAGGGTGAGTATCTTTTGGAAAACGTACACAATATCATGTTTTACAGTGAAGGCTTAATTGCAATTTTAGGTCTTTATTCAGATCAACTTCAGACCTGACTTGCTTTCCTAGAGGACAGGATGAAGGGCAGAACTTACTCGAACTTTGCTGATGGGGTGATGGATTCCTTCATTACTGCTCACCTCCTTTAAGGTGACAGGATAGAACTGGCCTTTGTTTAGGTATGTCATGGTGCTATCTCCTGGCTTCTGTCGAAGAGATTTTGATGCTTCTAGGGTATATTCAAAGTTGTTCCTAAAGGACAAAAAAGTCATAGATCTCTAATCCACTCTCTTGGAAGCTTCCTGTATGTCATATTCTAAATAGCATCTGCTGCCTTTTTCATGATAAATAAGAATCTGAAATAAAAGTGCCTGGCAGCTAGAAAACCTCAAATCTCTCAGATGTGGTATACAATATTGCCTACTAGAAATTCTATGGGGGTATGGGATTGGCAGTTGAGGGGAAACTGCGAGGGGACGGCGGGGCAGACCTCATCAACAAGGGTACCTGCATAATCAACGTTTGTATTCCTAACCCTGAATTGTACCCCACATCTTTATAATTTAAAAAATAAAAATGAAATCAAAAGAAGAAATTCTATGATGTGAGGGATGTTTACAATTAGATGTTCCATGGCTAAGAATATTTCACTGATAAGTGAAAAGGACTTTGGAAGGAACCCCTCATAAGACAAGCTGCCAGTCTGGTGTTTATCCAGCAGAGGAACAGGTAGTCCTCTGATTAAATTCCATTCGACCTGCACAGCACTTTTTTTGTTTTGACTTGTAATTTAAATGTCTTTACATAGGCATGCTACAATTCTCTACATTATCTGTTACCTAACACCACCACTCATATATGCCCCTAGAGTTATTTAATAATCTTTCTAGGCCAGGGGTCAGCAGATTATACTATTTTTATAAAAAAAGTTTTAATAGCAGACAGTCACATGATTTGTTTACATATTATTGATGGCTGCTTTTGCACTATAATGGCAGAGTTGGGTAGTTGTAAAAACATACAGAGGCCGTACAGCCCACAAAGCCTAAAATACTTACTATCTGGCCTTTTACAGCAAAAGCGTGCCAACCCCTGTCTTAAACCCTAAAGGCCTTTCAGTTTGTGACTCTTGCATCTTGAGGCAGATCTACAAGGGAAGTCTCCATTCCCCTAAAATCCTAGACTTATAAAAAATTATCACAAAATATAACAAGTAAAACACACATAAAACAAAATTACAAAATGAAACCTTAGATTCTTGTTCAAAAATACAAAGTTGTTTATATACATTCCTAATTAGCTTGAAAAATATTCATTTCCCAGAATGAAATATAATTTTGTGAGGTCAAAAAAAAGTTGTCAAGTCAGAAAAAAGTCAACTACATTTATTTTATCGCTAATGAGACCAATAAAAAAGATTTTATCCACTTGTTATTATCCCTAAATTCTCACCTAATTATATACTTTTGGAAATAGAAAGGACCTCAGAGATCTAATTTAATCTCCTCATCCCTCCTGTTAGAGTTCATTCTACTACCACCACATACAGAAACCAAAGAAAAGGCACCAACACCAAGAATTAAGGAAACTTGAAACACAGTTCAAAGAGGTCAAAATTAAATGCACCGAAGCAGCTATCCTCTACCAGTGATATCACCATAGTAAATGAGGCAAGAAAGGTGAAAGCCTGCTAAAGCCACCTCTGATTTATCAAGGTAACAAAAAAGAAGTAAGCCATAAAAACTGCAAATTAAAAATCAAATTAAAAGACAACTATTACCCAGAAACACTGTCAAAAACATAGTCCTCTGAATTCATGCCAGGCATCCGTAGACTGAGATCCGAGGGGAAGAAAACCTGAAATATCAATGTAATAAGCCACAACTATTTAACCGGTTATCATGGTTTCTAAGACCAATGTCTGGTACAGCATAAAAGGATGTGGCTTATATCAACCCACTACCCCATCAACATCTTCAAATAAAAAGTTTAAATCTAAAAAATTTTTTTTAATTAGAAAAAAGAAGATGTCCATTTTTATATGCCACTCAAATGATAACACCCTATGCAGTTTCTCCTGTCAAGGGCTTATAACTTATTATCCCCTTTCCATCTTTCCCACACTTCCAATTCTATTTAAACTCTAGAATCTGCAACCAAAATGTCATGACTTTTAAGAATCACCCTATCATTGTACCAAGTAAAGATACAGTATCAAGTCACATCACAGCTGGATGATTTGGTGCATTTTCCCAGGAAAGGGAAATATTTTACTCATAACTCCACATGTAGAGATAAATGCCCCCCCACCC